>NC_054831.1:64304389-64544389 GCF_018345385.1 Vulpes lagopus
GGACCACTGAGCGTGCCTTAAAGAGCTAGGTATCCAGCTTCAGAGTGCCAGCCTTTGAAATTGGATTCTGGTGATAAGGCTAGCTGGGAGATGTTTCTGGAAGGAGTTTTTATTATCAAATCCAGTTGGGCAAACGTTGTGAAATGGATGACAACAGTTTGCTGGCATCTGGATTTTCAAAAAGGCATGTGGACTTCCATTGGGGCAACTCAGGAAAAATGTAGGTCCTGACATGCTATAAATACAGATGAATTTTTTAAAAGAGCCAGTTCGAAGTGAAGGCTGCCTGGCTAGAGCCCCTCACCTAACACTGGTGCATAAAATTAAATATTTAGGGTTCAGAAATCAGCATTTCGGCAGTAGCAAATGTGTGGTGTCTCTAAGCCCTTATTTGGAAGTTTTTCCATACTTTTGAAAACATACTTGACGCCTAATTTCTTTGATGGCTGCTCAATAGACACCATGAGACGCTAGCTGAGCTGCCCCCTCCCTAGCTTTCCTCTTGCTTGCAACGCTTTCATCCAGGGCTTGAATTGTGTTGTCAAAGTTTAGTAGACGAAAGAGGAGGGGGCATGAGAATGGGGGAGGGGGGTGTCTTGAAAAGTCTTGGAAATCGGTATATTTTGCAGGTGTAGAATGTGCCTAATAACCATGGCTAGTGCGCGCTCCCCAATGGCGAGGGTATGACAGGGACAGCTGGCTGAGTTTTCAGTGTGAAAACACCCCCTCGGTGGACCAAACACAACGACACTGACCTTTCTGTGGGGGGAACCAAGATGTGCCTTTGACTGAATTAGCCATAAAGACGTCTTGCTATGACTTTTGTTCCCCACGAAAGCAAAGAAATATTGCGTTTAATATGAGTGGTACTGTTCACAGCTTTTCCGTGCCCCTTAAGAAATATTACAGTGCTGATTTACTGGGCCTCTTCTACGGAGTTGGCCCCAAGGCTGAGGGTGGAGGGGTGGGGACGGGCTGGCAGGGACAGAGGAGGCGAGGAGGCGGCGGTGGAGGCAGCGCACCAAGTTAGCTGCCTGTTGCCTACTCCCAAAGTTCTCTCTTTGCAGCGGCAAATTTATCAATCTTTTCATGTGACAATACTTCGAAATATATCATTGTCATCCGGAGTTGTTTGATAGATGATCTACAGGCGCACCAGCCTTTTCCAAGGTCAAGTTGAAGATTCTTGTTTGCTGTTTAACTGGGCTGTTTAAAAACTCAGGACAATGCCTGGCTGTTAAATTTTCACTTGTTCTCATGGGGCATTCGAAAGCAAGTCTTTCCTATTGACCAGTGCGGGGACGTTTCATCCTCCCGAGCTTCTGAACTCAGCAACCAGGGCTTGGCAATGAAATCAAGGGGGAGAAGAAATGAGATTTAACCTTAGCTCTTGCAGACGCCAGGGAGATTAAGCCATCTTTCACATCTCCTCCAAGTGTGTACTAATTTTTCTCTGCGTGTCGCGGGCTGGTTATAGCCACACGCATCTCATTCAGCTTTCTTTCTGCCTTTATTCTAGTGGGAAGCTGCAAATACACTCCCCTAAAGTAGAAGCGCAAAAAAAAATTGTGGCCACTCTGGTCTTTGTCAGCACAGAACCTGTTGCTCTAAGGGCGCTTTAAAATAAAGTCAGCCTCTAAATCGTCATGTTTTATGGACATATTTATTTATGTTTTTAATGGAAATGCTGGCTTCACAGTTTTCTTCTATATCTGCGATGATTGATTTTTTTTTATTCAGCCAACTTTTATTTACCTTGCAAAAATGTTCTGGACCAATGTGATAAATTACAGATATGCAAATTTCTTTGAATGGTGTTGTAAGTGTGTCTAGCTGGAGCTGAATAACTCCTTGCAAGTCAGTCTGTGCGCACTCAGGACCCCAGGGAGCTGATCAAAGCACCCATTCTCTTTCATCCCCGGTATTCTCCTCCAAACTATTTCGATACAATATGTTTCCATGATGCACTTAATGTGCTAGGGACATAGAACTCATTACAACCTAGCTAGTTCTGCCGACCTCTTTGTTCGGAGGCAGAAAGTCAAAGAAAAAAGGAAAAGCCTTGCCAGTTGCCAGCTTTCTGAAATGCTAAAGCATGCGTCATTTTTCACCAGGTCTCGTCTTGATATCCTCAAAAGACAAACTATGAAACCGGCCTCGGCCCTTTCTGGCATTAATTACACTGCTGTCCAGCCGATCTGTTTTTCCTATTATATGCATTTCTCAGCAGGGATTTTTTTTTTTTTTTTGCAAGACTAATGCAGCTGCAAGTTAAACTATGAATGCATTTTTTATCACTATGGAAAAAATAAGGGGAAAGCCTGCAAAACACACAACTGAACTTTTTAAAGGCTTCTGGCAGATAACAGATTAGGAGCAAATTTGGGAGGTTTTTGCAATTTATGTAAACCTGAAATTGACTAAGGGCCTCAGGCGTTTCCAATGCGCCCTCGGGATTCTGTGGAGACACTCCCTGTGCCATTTGAAATTCTGCTTTGTACTCGGATAAATCTGGAAGGTGAAACCCTTCAAGGGTTCTGTTAAAATTCCACAGTGAAGCAGTCTGTCCTGCACCCAACGAGGTGGCTGCTTCCAAGGAATTTCTGTCCAGGATAAGAGTACAGAGAATATAAATTCTATTTCATTTCCCCCCCGTTTCTTGTAGGGTTGATTGGTTGGTGGAAATGGCTGGCAGCCAGTTCTGGGAAAGATTCCAGACCTGACTCCGATTAACCCTCTCTGGTGAAACTCTGCTGGAAACCAACTCACCAGCAATTGCCATTAATCTACTTACTAATTAAGCCAATTCATTTCTAAAGGAGAAAAATTCCTTTCTTTAGCCAAACTGATGGGAGGAAATTTGAAAGAAGCGCCAAACTGTGTAACTGTAATTCAGCCAAGGACTGCGAAAACAAGGTGTTGATATATAGCAGCAGATTTAAAACAAGTTTCTAGGGCAACACTCCTTTGGAGACGGTGGCATATAGTGCATAGTAGATGAAGCTCGAATAATGCTCTCCGGCGCTATGCCACCCCATGTACTTGTGTTGAAAATAACAAGTCCCTCTCCAATTAAATCTTGTGCCTTTTACGCACAAATAAATCGCCTCTCTAGCTTTCTTTCACACCAGAGTATATCAGCTTTATGTGACAGTTACCACAGATATATTTCTTGACACTTAATAAATAGCTTTAGAAATTTGTAATCCACAGTCTACGTTTCTGAAACTGGGCTACGGACAGGGCCTAACTTGTAGTTAGGGGACCAGAAAGGACCAAGCTGACCATTACGCACGTAAGAAAGCAAGCTGGCCTTTCACAAAAGGTACCTGACATTCTGGAAAGAATAGAATCTTGACCTTGATACTTACCAGGAAGCAAAACTCCAAGGGGTTTCCCACTTCAGGAAGAAGTGTTTAGAGCTTTTAAGACAGGGCTAGGAGCCCAGGATCTATATAAGATAAAAGTGGATCTCCCTAGGGGGAATTTGAAATCCCTTGGAACCAGGCGTTAAGGCTCGCCTTCATGGGGATTATTGGCAGGCAAGGAGGCAGCAAATCAGTTTGACTTTGTGTTCCAGGGAGAAGGAGGGATGAGAGAGGGAGTGAAAATTTAGTGCCTCAAACTTTTTAATTGAAGTCAGCCCCTCCCCACCCTAAGGCTTTTGGGGCGTGCTGCAGAGCCCAGGAAAGCACCATGGATTTGGCAGCCCCTGGGAGTCCGTGTGTCCGGCTCATCCAGCAAGAGTGAGCACCTGCCTGAAGGGCTTGGAGAGAGAGGTGCTCACCGGTGGGCTCCTGTATTCTCACTTCAAGCGTGGGTCTCAAGTGAGTCTACATCATCCAGGGGAACAGAACAGCTATGTTAGAAACGCCTTGGAGGTAGTATCCCTTGTTAGGGAGGCAGGCCTTAGGACAGTATGGGGAGGGCCAGCTCTGTGGTCCCGTTCTGCACCACCCAGTGCCCTGCCCCACTACTCAGGAGCATCGATATCGTCCACTGGGGTTATCTGGGGTATCGATGACTTCTCCAAAGGCTCCTCTTCCAGCGTTCCTGACAACCTCCCTAAAAATATGGAAAAACTATTAGACATGAACTTTGTTTTACTTGCTATACACAAACCACTTCCCACTCCTCACACCGAGCTCTTTGCCTCATTTTTAGTGGGTCCTCCCAGCTCTGGCCCCAGCTGGGGGCCCCTTCAATGACAGGAAGGAGGGGTGAGGGAATTGGGGGGGGGGCAGGCGAGGTCCGGTGGTCAGATGCTCCTTGGCCTTCAAAATAGCTTGCTTCAACCATGTTTTCCTCTGAGACAGTTTTCCTGGTGCTCTAGACTGTGGAAATGGTCTTAGGAGCCTGTGACCCAGGCCAGTAAATTACCTTCTGCTGAGAGTCCCCTTCCTAGAATTAGGAGCAATTGTAAGAGAATTCAAAAAGGCAGGGATTGTCTTGGTTCGGGGGTCCAAGGATCTAACTAAGATTTAAATTTCCATTTGCATTTTCAGTCTTTCCTCCATATGAGATAGAAAGGTATGCACGAAAGAAAAGAAAACCACACTGGCGGGGTGGGGGGTTGGTGAGGTGGGTTCTGAAGTTGGGGAGTGGGGAGGTTCCCCCCTCCCACATTCAGGCTGGGCTCCCTGCTCCGTAGGGAGGGACATTTACCTGGTGTGTAAATTGTGAGGAGAGCGTTGGGGGTCTGAGACTGGAAAGCCACAACATGGGATGTGATGTTCCAGCTTTGAAGGGGAACAAAGGCCCCGAGCTAATCCCAGTGAAAGCCAGGAGCGTGGACAAGGCAACAAAGAATTGCAGCCTGTGGTCACCGGTAGGTGTCAATGTGGACACTTACAGCCGGGGCAGTGGGAGAGGGGAACACAGAGACAGGCTGTCATTCCAAGGCTTAACATGAACAAAGATAAAAACGTGACAACTTCGCCTTTCAATAGTTGGGAGGTTCAAAGTGGAGTGCTAGGGAGTCTATCTGGGTCAAGTCTTTTCTGAAGCAGGGCCTTTCTTTTTTTCTAGTAGAGTATCGGCCAGGCAAGTTCTGAGGCCCTTTTCCCAAGGTAACTTTTCTTACTAAAAGAAGAATTCTTCTAAACAATGTCCCAATTCCACCCACTTGCCTAAGGCGAAGAGATGGAGCTTTCAAGATTCCTAGACATGTATAAAAGGTAGTGTTTTCTGCACCCCAGAGCTCCAAGTGGCTGCGTTAAGTCTTTGTGAACTTGAACAGCCTACCTTAACCTTTTGGTTAAAGTTCATGTATTCTTTTACACATTTAATGAAAAGAAATAGCACTTCCTTTTTATGCAACTGTGCATACATGTCGATGAGTCTAGGGGTGAGATATTTAGAAAGTATTCATCTGACAAATAAATTTACATTGTGTGCTGTTGACGGAGTCCCGGACACCTGGTAGAGTTAGTATGCCCATGATTTCAGACTCACTATTAGAAATCAGCAGAGAAGGCATTTGCCAACAGATGGATCTCCCCTATAATCTTGGAAGGATAATCGGAATCTGCTGCTAACGCAACTGATTAGCAAAGACTATCTTAGAGAATTAATAAAGGGAATTATAACAAATTATGTTTATCCTAAGAACTCAAGAAATGTTGTTTTCTTTGAATTCTGCTACCAAAACCGAAATATAAGTTTAAAAATCATAACGTAATAAAATTCTGATTTTCTTTAGTTGAAATAAGTCTCCTAAATAATAAAAAAAAAGGATGTAAATATCCTTAAAAGACTAATGACATTTCACAGGTAATGCAATTTAGAAAGAAACACTTCCATGTTTTCTTTTCCAACAATGTGCATTTTTGTAAACTGCTATAAATTGCAATTCAAAAGCACTGATCTCGCCATCCCCAATCATTTTTTATACTGATCAAATGAATGCAGATACTCCCATTTGGGAGGGGCGACATGACATTTCACTTGGCAGTTCTAAACAGGTCACAGACCTTTCACAGACCCTAAGGCAGTGGGAGGGAGCTCTTTACTAAACCGTGTAACCAAATCAAACCAATGGTTACCCCTTTTCAAAACCATTGGAATGGTTTGCACAATGCTATTCACATAGCAGCACAGAAACTGAAAGGATGGTCATCCAATGGAAATTTCTTTCCTTTTGTTTAAACTTGCAGAGCTCAAAAAAAGTAATACTTTGAAGGAAAACGATTACATTTACTATGATAGAAATCATAGGAAATGCACACTGCATGTTTATTGGCATAACAGGGCATAGCAGTAGTCACCCATTGGTATGTATATATATGCACATGTATGTATGTATATGTATGTATATTTATTGGAGATGTTGCTTTGTTTGAAACCTTAGGCACAAAGACACAACATGGCTGCCCTGGAGATGACCTATTGCTTTCAAGTTGCTTGAACACATCAGAATTTCTATTGTTAAGGTTGATTAATTGAAACTGATAAGTTACCATGAATAAAGATTGTTTTTCTGTTTAATGTGGTGGGCCTGATTTGGTAAATGCCTCATTCATGTAGCTTTGCAGTGCAGCATATGGGCAAGAGTCATTCAGTATCACAAACATATACAATTTATTATGCTTGTATGGGCACAACTAAAAGGCCTTTTTATTTTAATGACAAAGTTTCAATGAAAAATTCCATTTAAAGAGTCACTAGTAACATGAAGTGTGATTCTGTAAACTATACTAGAGTTTCTTTGAGTTTCTATGAGTCGTTTTAAAAATATGATATTTAAGTACAGTAAAAAAAAAAGATGCATATGCCCAACTTATACCATAACATTAGTCATTGGGAATACAGCAGAATTTATCTTAAATTTAGCAGGCATATGAAAGGAAAGCACTTTATTATCTGATGCCACCTGTGTGCTACGCTGTCAATAAAGTTACCATAAATGTTTCATTGAGACGCCACCAATGGTAGCTCACACTGCCCAGTTTACAACAAAATGCAAATGGGGTTGGGAAATAACATGCCAACCTCTTGACATCTTTTTTTATCTTAATGAATAAAATCAGAAGACGATATTTACAAATAATTTAGTGATTATCATATGAAAAGCCAGTGGATTTAGTAAGTTTTCCACAATTTAAGTACTGTTCTTAAAATCCAGTGTTACTTTTTGAAGTGTTAACCAAATCAAGACTATTGGGAGTATTTACTGATAAAGTTAAGGTTTCTAATTTTTTCATAATGATGTTGTACAGAAACTTTTTTTTCTCTTTTTCATTTAGGCTGCTCATGTAATCATCACGAAAGAGTACTAAAAAAAATATGAAAGACATGCAAATGAACTTCAGGAATGACTGTATCAAACCATCAAAGAGATAGTTACCATATTCAGCTTTTAATGTCTTATCAAATAAATTCTCTGGTCATTCATGTCCATGAAACAGTTCAAGTTCACCCAACATTTCTCAATTAGATTAGATGGGTAATCTCAGTTCAGCTCTTCTGGAGAGTAATAAACCACATTGGTCACAGTTGACCACCGCTAGTATGTGTTTCATAAAGGACTGGATGTCCATTGGAAAGCTAATCCGTGCACCGTCACTTGTAAAATTCCCTCCTGCATTTGGAAGTGATAATCTGTATCTAATTTTTAAAGAAAAATTTACTCTCCTTTCACTCTTCTGAGGCCAATTTCTTTTCTGGACCTGAATAGAGATCATTGGTGCAACAGTACCAAATAGCTTTGGTATGTGTATAACAAAAACCCACCTCTTTGTAGAACATAACAAATTATGCAATGTTCACAGATGCACTTCCCATTGTGCCTTTTGTGAGAAAATGAAGACCCAACTCTGTTCCCCACCCCCCTCTTTATGAAAGGCTAGGCTGCCAATGCAATCTGTCCTAATCCTAGAGAAAAATAAATACACGTAATATGGCAGTTTTAGGGAGTTATTTTTAAAATGATTTTCATTTGGGCTTTTGGTCTATGTTATTTGCACAAGTTTGAATTTGAAGTTGCAAACAGCTATTTATTCCTACAAATGGGCCAAAGCCCTTGGGCCCTAAGGATTAATATGTTAACTGCTTCTGTCATCCACCTCTGGAGTTTGGATCTTTCATAGAAATGCTTGTTTTCACACAAGTTACTGCTTAAATTGATTGGTTACTAAGGAAATTTAGTGAGTTTTCAATGATAATTTTTAAAACATACATACTAAAAAAAGATTTTACATGTTGTTTCTGTAGTTTGGCTTTTGATTCTCCTACTCCCCTAGCCTTTTGGGGCTGTAATTGACAGCCAGGACTGTGTAAATTTAAGGTGGACAGCATGAGGTGGACAGCATGAGGACTTGACGTACATCTATTGTAAAATGAGTACCGAAGTAAATTTAATTAACATCCATCCTCTCATAGATTTTTTTTTTTTAAAGTAAAGTTTTTCTCCTTGTGATGAGAACTTTTAAGATCTACTCTCTTAACAACTTTCAAATATAGGGCACAGTGAGGTTAACAACTATTCTTATGTTCTCTACATTACATCCCCAGTGGCTCTTGGTCTCATAATTGGGAGTCTATATCTTTTGACCATCTTTCTCTGAGTCTCACTCCCTCTTTTGGAGAGGAGAGGCTATACACAGATAAACCTGAGTAGCAAGGTAGCAATTTCTGCAGAAGTGCTGACAGGTGTAGAGAGGTGTTTGCAGGCCCACCCTACCTAGCTAGACCACCTTAAATCCTGGTGTTTCTTTTATTGGATGTATGACTTTGAATGTGGATCTTAGAATATAAAAGCACACTAAGAAGACCCTCTGCATCCTGAGTGCCTAACCCAGGACTTCGCTTAGGGTAGGTCTTCATAACATCTGTGCAGTGGATGAATGGATGAAGTAAGGAAGAGAAGGTGAAAGCCAGATAGGTAGGCAGTGTTCACGGCCCTCACAGTTCCCTGACATTGACTATGGTCTTGGTCATCAGGCTTGCTTTGACTACTGGGACAGAAGCAACTGTAGTGTCAGCAGAGACTTGAACATCCCTGTGCTCTCTTTTGCTGCTCTTGAGAACCCTGAGACCACCATGATCACAAGAGTGGGTTTGCCTGGTCAGTGATGAGAGCTACAAGATCTGGTTACCCTGTCACCCCAGCAGAGAGCCAGTGAGGCAGTCGATGGCCAACTAACCACAGAAGATGAGTGAGTGCAGCAAAACCAGACAGAAGACCTGCCACCTTGGTGAAGGCTTCTATCAAGGCACTGAAGCATGGAATAGCATGACATATCGGGGGGCAGTAAGTCATTTGTTATGACTAGATTAGAGAGCCCAAGTAGGGGAGAGGCAACTATTACAAAAGATCTTATATGGTAAACTGTAAAACTTGATTTTATCCTGAAAGCCATGGATATCTACTGAAGGAGTAAGCAGGGGAAAACAAAGTGTATTGAAGTGAACCAAAAATAAAGTCTTTAGTGACTCCAACACTTCATACTCAGAGCATGGGCAGAACTGGGTAACCAGGAGAGGCTGAGAAGGATGCTCTGGGAAGTAGGAGAACTAGAACAGGTTGGTGACTCACAAATCAAAAGGAGAGCATCTTAAGAATGAAGGAAGGCTCATTAGTAATGACAGGCTGGGGTGCAGCCAAGTGAGAGACCTGGACACCGCATTTGAATGACTCTGATGACCTGGGTTAGAGCTGCATCAGGGAGAGCTGAAGTCAGAAGGTAAGTGGAGTAAAGAGGAGAAGGAGAGAGAAGGAGAGAGACGGGGAGAGACGGGGAGAGAGCAGGTCCCGATTGCTCTCTGGAGGGCTAACGGTCAAGGTAGGAGGACCAGAAGGCGCTTGCTTGAAGAGAAAGGGAAGGAAAGAATAAGAAAAGGAGGTGAGGACATGTTTACAGGAAGAGGGCACTGGAGCATGGTGGTGCCCTTCAGTCTGAGGACAAATGGGGATTTTGTGAGTTAAGTAACCTAAGTTCATAACTGTAGAAGTCTGAGTGGACTTCAGATTCAGTTTTATTAAACATCCTTTGATCACTTACTGATGGCAGGAAAGTGACAGGCAAATTTATGCACAATTTATACGCAGGTCTATTCACATTTGAATCCTTAGTGCTAGAATGCAGTTTGAAGCTTGGAAGAAGCACCTTTCTAATCAATCAGGGGGAAATATCTCCTTTATGGTGAAAATTAGTGGCAGTACATGTAATATAAAGTGGAAACATAAGGTCACTGAACTTATGTGGGACAGTGGCTGTCCATCTATTTAATGTGGAAGTTAATAAATTGTTATTCTGTATTAGCTTCCTAGGGCTGCTCTCCCAAAATAACATAAAGTAGATGGCTTAAAAAGACAAATGTTAATTCTCCTCACAGTTCTGGAGGCTGAAAGTCCAAAATCATGGTGTTGACAATACCATGCTCCCTCTCTGACTCTGAAGAGCATCTTTCCCTTCTCCCTAACTTTTGGTGGTGCCCATTGATCCTTCATGTTCCTTGGGTTGAAGCTACATCATTCCATTCTTTGTCTGTCATCACATAGTATTCTCTCTGTGTGTCTGTGTCCAAACTTCCTTCTTCTTAGGACACTAGTCAAAATGGATTAATGACCTAACGGCCCCATCTTGATTGTATCTGCAAAACCCCTATTCTCCAAATAAGGTATATTCACAGGAACTGTGGGTGAAGGTTTCAACATCTTTTTGGGACAGGGAATACAGTTCAACCCAAAATGCAATATTCTCTGGAGAAGGTAACTCATTACCTATTTCACAGGTGGAACATCTTTACTAAGATGCAACAGAGATTTTAAAAATGTTTTATTAGCAAGCATAAAGAAATAAAAGGCAGCTAAACAGGTAAGGAAGAACTAAAACTCTCACTAATTATAGATGCTGTGATGCTATATATAGAAAACTCTAAAAACTCTGCCAAAAAACTATTAGGACTGTTAAATGAATTCAGTAAGGTCAGAGGATACAAAAAACAATGTACAGAAATCCATTGCATTCCTATAATTAACAATGAAGCAGTAGAAAGTTAAATTAAGAAAACTATCCCATTTACAATTACCCTCAAAATAATAAAATATCTAGGAATAAACTTAACCAAAGAGATAAAAGACCTGTACTCTGAAAACTGTAAAACACTGACAAAAGACATTCAAGAGGACACAAAGAAATGGAAAGACATTAAATGCTCATGAGTTGGAAGAAAAAATATCGTTAAAATATCTATGCTACCCAAAGCAATCTACAGATTTAAAGCAACCACTACCAAAATCTCGAAATAGCCCTTTTCACAGAACTAGAACAATTCTAAAATTTACATGGAACCACACATGGTCAAAGCAATCTTGAAAAAGAAAATTGGTCAAAGCAATCTTGAATGGTCAAAGCAATCTTGAAAAAGAAAAATAAAACTGGAGGATCACAATTTCAGATTTCAAGTTATAGTACAAAGTGGTAGTATAAGACAATATGGTACAGGCATAAAAATAAATCAATGGAATAGAACAGAAAACCCAGAAATAAATCCACAACTATATGATCAATTTATCTTTGACAAAGAAGGAAAGAATATTCAATGGGAAAAGGACAGTCTCTTTCACAAATGGTGTTGGGAAAACTGGACAACAACATAAAAAGAAATGAAACTGGACCACTTTCTTTCACCATACACAAAAATAAACTTAAAATGGATTAAAGACCTAAACGTGAGACCTGAAACCATACAAATTCTAGAAGAGAGCACAGGCTGTAATTTTTCTGATATTAGCCATACCAACATTTTTCTAGCTATGTCCCCTGAGGCAGAGAAAATACAAGCAAAAACAAACCACTAGGACTAAATCAAATTAAAAGTCTCTGTCCAGCAAAGGAAATAATCAGCAAAACTAAAAGGCAATCTATAGAATGGGAGAAGATATCTGCAAATGACATATTTGATAAAGGGTTAGTATCCAAAATGCATACAGACCTGATACAACTTGACATCCAAAAAATATCCCAATTAAAAAATGGGTAGAAGATATGAAAGAAATTTCTTCAAAGACCTACAGATGGCCAGCAGACACATGAGAAGATGTTCAACATCACCAATCATCAGGGAAATGCAAATCAAAACTACAATGAGATATCATCTCACACCTGTCAGAATGGCTAAAACAACATAAGAAACAACAGGTGGTGGCAAGGATGTGAAGAAAAGGGACCCTCACGCCCTGTTAGGAATGTAAACTGGTACAGTCATTGTGTAAAACAGTATGAAGTTTCCTCAATAAGTTAAAAATAGAACTACCTTATGATCTAGTAATTGCACTACTGAGTCTTTACCCCCAAAATACAAAAACTCTAATTCAAAGGAATTCAAAGGGTACCTGCACCCCTATGTTTATTGCAGCATTATTTATAATAGCCCAACAGTAGAAGCAGCCCAAGTGTCCACTGACTGATGAGTGGGTAAAGATGTGATATATATACATAATATATATATACATTATATATTTATACACATATATATATAATGTATATATATATACACACATCAACACACAATGGAATATTACTTGGCCATAAAGAGAATGAAATCTTGCCATTTACAACAAAATGGATGGAGCTAGAGAGTAAAATGCTAAGTGAAATAAGTCAGTCAGAGAAAGACAAATACCATATGATGTCACTCATATGTAGATTTTTTTAAAAACTTTTTTTAAATGTAAGCTCTCCACCCAATGTGGGGCCAAACTCCTGACCCCAAGATCAAGAGTCACATGTTCTACATACTGAACCAGCCAGGTATCCCTCATATGTAGAATTTAAGAAACAAAACAAAGGAGCAAATGGGGAAAAAAAGAGACAAACCAAGAAATAGACTCGACTATAGAGAACAAATAGATGGTTACCAGAGGGGAGGTTGGTGGGGGAATGGGTGAAATAGGGGATGGGATCTAAAGCATACACTTATTATGATGAAAATAAAATCAAATAAAATGTTAAAAATGATAGATATTTAATTCATACTTTCGATGCATAAGACAGTGATGACTGTGGCCATTATTTACAAGGCAAATTGTTCTCAGAATGGATTATATATATAGGCTGAAATCAAATGAAAGAAACATGAAGAATAGTGGTTTGAACATTTAGGACTTTTTTGGTGAAGGGAGAAGGGAGTAAAATGGCATAGTGAGTCCATAATTTACAACACCACATGGACATGGTAGATAAAATTTTAAAGGAAAAACTGAAAAGACTTACTGGGCAAATAAAATAAACATTTCTCTGGTAAAGAATCTAAAGCAATGAATCAGGTTGTCATGGATGGGATTGTCTCCCTGAAAGATGTTGGAGTCCTAACTCCTGGGACCTGTGAATGTGACCTTATGGTCACACATAAGGAAAATAGGGTCTGTGGAGATGATAAGTTAAGGTGAAATCATCAGGGTGGACCCTAATGCACTATGTCCGTGTCCTTATAAAGAGAAATTTGGACACAGATGAAAACACCCACAGAGGGGAGACAACGCAAAGACACAGCAAAAATGCCATTTATAAGCCAAGGAATGCTCAAGGCTACCAGAAGCTCAGAAAGTAGCATGGGACAGGTTCCCCCTCACAGCTGTCAGAAGAAGCCACCCCTGCCCACAGCTCACTTTTAAACTTCTAGCCTCTGGAACTGTGAGACAATACATTGCTGTGGTTGAAACCATCCAGTTTGCAGTACTTTGTTACCACAGCCCTAGGGAATTAACCCATCAGTGGAAGGCACAGGCCCATTGGATCTAGCAGCAGGAATTCACACTGACAATCAGGAATAAAGCTCTTTTTTTGGTAACAGAAGTCAAATGTGTTCCATGTTGGCTTAAAGAAGAAACTCACTTCTTAAGGCAGTAGCTTGAATTAAAGGAAACTGAAAGAGAAAAAAAAAAAGGAAAAATAGTTTCTAATCTAGGGCTATGACATTATAGAAAGCTATGGGACTAGGGAGGCTCAAAGGCAAAAACTTACCTCACACAGAGGAACAGAGCCAAGCCATCTGAAGGCTTGGAGGCTTCAAGACCCAAATGGAACAAGCAACCCTGAAAATTATAAGGACTAGCTGTGGATTGGGAGTGAGACTGGCCCAGGTGTAAGCATTCACAGAATTCTACTGGGTGTGTGTGTTGGGGGGGTGGTGGGTGGGGGGTGGAGAGAAAGAAAGAAAAAAAAGAAGAGAGACAAAGAGAGAAAGAAATTGAGCCTGAAAACCAAAGTTCCAAAATACACAAAGGAATAGAGTGCTTTCAAAGACAACAGCAAGATAAGCTATGAGACCATGAATTCACTCCAGATAAATTTTAGTGGGCAAAATAGTCTGACAAAAACTTTGAAATATGTGTGTATACCAAAGAAATAATTAATAATATCCATTAAAAATGTATGATACAAAACAGGCCAGAATAAAATAAGAACTAGTGGCTATGAAAAAGAACCAATTTAAAGTCACTAAAATTAGTAAAACGTGGGACAAATTGGGCACAGCTGAAGAGAAAATTAGCAAATTATTAGAGTATTGAGGAATCCACTCATATGTACAATAGAGTAAGAAACATAAAAATTAAGGTATTTAGATTAGATCCATAGAGAAAAGATAGGTACTTTCAAAGAAAATAATGTAGAGAAGGTTGCATAAGCAATCTTTGAAAAGATGGTAGCTTAGAAATTTCTAGACATACAGTAAGATACTAATCATCAGATCCAAATTGTATGCTGAATACTGGTAAATATAAATGCACCATTAAGTATACTGTAGTAAAATGACAGATCATGAAGAGTAAAGACTAAACTTTAAAAGCTACCAAAAAAGGGCACCCAGGTGGTTCAGTCAGTTAAGCGTCTGATCCTTGGTTTCAGCTCAAGTCACGATCTCAGGGTTGTGAAATTGAGCCCTGTGTGTCAAGCTCCTCGCTCGGCACAGAGTATACTTCAATGTCTCTCCCTTATTCTCTGCCCCTCCCCCCAATCTCTTTCTCTCTCAAATAAATAAATAAATCTTTAAAAATAAATAAATAAATGCTACCAGAAAGAAAATATAAAATGATCACAAATGATTGACGAATTGACAACAGACTCCACATAACGCTGAGTAGAGACCCAAAGGCAATGGTATAAATAGCAAAATGTGAAGGAAAAAACAACTGAAAATTTCATATATCATTCAACTACTATCAAGAGTGAGGTGAAAAATGAAGAAAAACAGAATTTACCATCAATAGGCCTTCACTAAACAAATTATTGCAGTGTTAATAATTTTTAACAAACATATACAAAACATACACATATACATAAATGTATACATTAAAACAAAATAAATAGAGCTTATAATTTTTTGACACCAACCATAGCAACATTTTTCTAGATATGTCTCCCTAAGGCAAGGGGGATGAGCAAAAATAAACTACAGGGATTATACCAAAATAAAAAGCTTTTGCATAGTGAAGGAAACCATCAATGAAAACAAAGGCAACCTACTGAATGGGAGAAGGTATTTGCAAATGATAAATCCAATAAGGGGTTAATATCCAAAATACATAAAGAACTTACACAATTCAACACAAAAAGAACCCCAAATAATCTGATTAAAAATGGGCAGAGAAACTGAGTACACATTTTTCCAAAGAAGACATACAGATGGCCAACTGACACGTGAAAATATGTTCAACTACACTAATCTTCAATCAAAACTACAAAGAGATACCATCTCACATATGTCAGAATGGCTAAAATCAAAATGACTAGAAATAACAAATATTGGTGAGGATGTAGAGAAAAAGGAACCTGGTACACAGTTCATAGAAATTGCTGGTGAAGCCACTATGGAAAACAGTATGGAGGCTCCTCAAAATATTAAGAATAGAGCTACCATATGATCCAGTAATTCCACTACTGGGTATTTACCAAAGAAAATGAAAGTACTAATTCAAAAAGATATATGCACCCCTATGTTTATCACAGCATTATTTAGATACCCAAGATATGGAAGCAACCCAAGCATCCGTTGATGGATGGATAAAGAAGATGTGGTGTATAAACACAATGGAATATTACTCAGTCACGAAAAAGAATGAGATCTTGCCTTTTGTGACAACAAAATGCCTAGAAGGCATTATGGTAAGTGAAATAAGGCAGATAAAGACAAAATTATTTCACCTACGTGTGGAATCTAAAAACCAAAATAAAGGAATAAACAAACAAAAAGCAAACAGACCTATAAATACAAAGAACAAACTGATGGTTGCTAGAGGTGAGGAAGGTGAGGAAAAATGGGTGAAGGGGAGTGGGAAGTCCTGGCTTCCAGTTATGGAAAGAATAAGTCACAGAGATAAAAGTACAGCATAGAGAATATAATTAATGGTATTGCAGTGGTGACACTTCAGGATTTCCTATTAAGAGAGAAACAAGAGTACCACTGACTGCTCTGTTCAGCATCATAGTGACAATCCTAACCAGTGCAGTAAGAAAAGTAAAAACAGGGACACCTGGGTGGCTCAGCAGTTAAGTGTCTGCTTTCCACTCAGGGCATTATCCTGGAGTCCTGGGATGGAGTCCCATGTCAGGTTCCCTGCATGGAGCCTGCTCCTCCCTCTGCCTGTGTCTCTGCCTCTCTCTCTCATAAATAAATAAATAAAATCTTTTGAAAAAGAAAAGAAAAAATAAGTGGTATATAAAGATTGGAAGACATACTTTAAAAAATTATAGATGATATGATTGTCTAAATAAGTGATGAGACTTTCAGACAAGCTATTAGAATCAGTAGAGTTCAGCAAGTTTGCTGGAAGCAGGATGAAAATACAGAATCCAAGACTCAACAGTGGTAAACATTTAGAATACATCAAAGAAATCAAACTATCAAGAGTTTTTTCATGGATCTTGAAATGGTAAACCAAAAATTCATAGGAAAAAATAAAAAACCAAGAAAGGCTGGGACAATTTTGAAGAACAAGATAGAGGGAATTGTTGAACTACATATCAAGTTTTATATTAAAGCCAAGATTATTAAAACTCTGGTATGTGGCACCTGGGTGGCTCAGTTGGTTAAGCATCTACCTTAGGCTCAGGTCATGATCTCAGAGTCCTGGGATTGAGTCTCACATGTGGCTCCCTGCTTAGCTGGGAGTCTGCTTCTCTTTCTCTCTCTACTTCTTACCTCTGCTCATGCACTGTCTCTCAAATAAATCAATAAAATCTTTTCAAAAAACCCTTTGGTATTAGAACAAAAAGGACAAATAATTCAACTGCACAGAATGGAGAGCCTAGAAAGTTCCCCTACTTGCAGGGAAACTTGTCAGAGGCAGCATTACAAATCATGGGGTTGGGGAGCCAGATAATGCTGATAGGGTAATCTGCTATTCTGTTGGAATAAAAAAATTGGGGTCCAAAATAATTCCATCTACAAAAATAAATTCTGCTGCTTTAAAGCATCTAAGAGTGAAAAACAAATTGGTAATATTTTTAGAAGACTATGTAGGGCTAACTTTATACATTTAGACTAAGAAAATTAATCTAAAATAGATAATAAAGAACAATTCATAAATTAAAAGATTGAAAAATAAAATCACATAAAATTAAAAAATATTTTGGTTGGACAAAAAACATCAAAAGTAAAGTTGAAAGACACGCTATAAACAGTGACAAGATATTTGTGAAACAGGTGACTGACAAAGGGCTAATAGCCAGAATTTATAAAGACTCTGGGACACCTGCACCCCGATGTTTCTAGCAGCAATGTCCACAATAGCCAAACTGTGGAAGGAGCCTCGGTGTCCATCGAAAGATGAATGGATAAAGAAGCTGTGGTCTATGTATACAATGGAATATTACTCAGCAATTAGAAACGACAAATACCCACCATTTGCTTCGACATGGATGGAACTGGAGGGTATTATGCTGAGTGAAGTAAGTCAATCGGAGAAGGACAAACATCATATGGTCTCATTCATTTGGGGAATATAAATAATAGTGAAAGGGAATAGAGGGGAAGGGAGAAGAAATGTTGGGAAATATCAGGAAGGGAGACAGAACATAAAGACTCCTAACTCTGGGAAATGAACTAGGGGTGGTGGAAGGGGAGGAGGGCGGGTGGGGGTGACTGGGTGACGGGCACTGAGGGGGGCACTTGACGGGATGAGCACTGGGTGTTATTCTGTATGTTGGCAAATTGAACACCAATAAAAAATAAATTTATTATTAAAAAAAAAAAAGACTCCCACTAATGGGGCAGCCCGGGTGGCTCAGCGGTTTAGCGCTGCCTTGGTCCCAGGGCGTGGTCCTGGAGACCTGGAATGGAGCCCCGCGTCAGGCTCCCTGCATGGAGCCTGCTTCTCCCTCTGCCTGTGTCTCTGCCTCTTTTCTCTCTCTCTGGGTCTCTCATGAATTAAAAAAAAAAAAAAAAAAGACTCCCACTAATGAATTTTAAAAAGGAAAAACAACCAAATAATATAAAAATAGTCAACTACTAAAAGCAAGAAATTCACAGAAGAGGAAGCCAAAATGGTCAATAAACAAACAAAAATATTCTCTCTGGTTACCAGGGAATTTCAAATTAAAAAATGGGAGATAATTTCACATCCATTAGAGCAGCAAAAATTAAAAAGTTGACAATCTCGAGGGTAAGAATACAGAACAATGCAAACCCAGAAACCTCTCACATAAGTATAAACTAGCATAACCACTGAGTAGCACAATTTGACAGTATCACATAAAGTTAAAGATGTATACACTCTTCAGCTAAGCAATCCCGTTTCTAGGAATTTACTGTAGTGAAATTCTCAGCCTTATGACTATGAGAATGTACAGGGATGTTTATAGCAGTGGTGTTTACAATGACAACAAATTGAAAATCTTCTAAATTCCCATTAGCAGGAAAATGAATATATTGTAGACTATCATCCAGTGGAATATACTATACAACAGGTAAAATAAATGAACCAAGTTATAGCACAATACTGTAATTAGATTTTAAAAATATAACATTCATAGGGAAAAAAGAATCTATACATTCCACTATCATTTATATAATCATTGAAAACATGTCAAATGATGATATATATAGTCATATATATGCAGAAATATTATAAAATATACAAGGTGATTATATATGTCAAACGACTATATGGTCTATATATATGGTCATATATATATGCAGAAATATTCTAGAATATGCAAAATAACTATATATAGTATATATATATGCAGAAATATTATAAAATATGCAGAAACAGATATGCAGAGATATTGTAAAATACACAAAATCAGGGCAGTGGTTTCCTCTGGAGAGGGAAGAGAAGAAATACTGTCAGGGAGCTTCAACTCAACCTTCACTGTTTTATTTCTTCTATGAATCAAACATGGCAAAATCTAACAGAGCCACATGTAATGTAATCCTATGTTTTCTCAGTATTTGAATTATAACACAATAAAAATCAAAATAGTTTCTGCATTAAATATGTGTATGGAGAAATTGGATCTTTCCTCAATTCATTCTTACTGAGAGGAAAACACAAATCATAAGATTATTTTATAATTTTTTCATAACCTCTATCTTACACTGTGTAGAATTTAATTGCAGACAACTCACTTTTTCCCATGGCCTACTTTTTTCTATGTGCTTGTTTCTTTTAAGATGAGAAACCGACATTAAAGAAGTTGTGCTTGCCAGGAACATACTCAGCTGAAGACTGGAGTCCACTGATACTCTGATACACTAATGCAAATACCTGCTTTTAATTTATTCCCTCAGTTTCCAAACTTGGGTTCCTCGGGTTGAACATAATATTCACGTGGTATCTTTCGCATTCAAAGATGTCGTTTCTATCTCCTTAAGGGCGCACATGATATGCCCACAGATTTGCATGAATCTACACACTGTATGTTACAACACTTTGTGATTTCTGCAATAGAACCATTCCTAAGTTTAAAAAGTAATACCCACCATCTCTGTCCTAATTAAACCCTTTCTCAGTATTTTGTTATCACCATAAAGGCTTACATGGTTTAGAAGGCCTCTTAACTAACAGGGCAGCAACTAGGCAGGGGAGGTTTGGGATCCAGAGACGCTGGCTGGACTCGCCTCGTGGTCCGACAAATGAACAATGAAGCACCCCCGAATGCATTCTTGGGGCCACCAGGCTGGCTCAGTGGTTGATTGTCTGCCTTTGGTGCAGGTGGTGATCCCAGGGTCCTAGGATCAAATCCTGCATTGGCTCCCCGTGGGAAGCCTGCTTCTTCCTCTGCCTATGTCTCTGCCTCTCTGTGTCTCTCATGAATAAATAAAATCTTTTTTTTTTTTTTTTAAAGAATGCATTCTTGTCTTGTGTTTTATGCCTCGAAGAGCTCTAAGAATCAGTTTGGGGCATAATTAGGAATGTGTTTAGTGGCATTTATTAAATGAAACATTACCTGCATATACTTAAAAGCATCATTAGACTTAAATTACCCTAAGAAAGTCCTGATATCAAATTAATAAAGTACTTCTTAAAATACACATATGTCTTAACCCTCTTTTCTACTCAATTTTTATGATCTCACAAATTCACAGTCATTTGTCTGCTTACTTATGTCAAAGATTGACACTGTTTTCAAAAGAGAGATTACCTTTCATTTTCTTTTTTTCTTTTTTTTCATTTTTTAATCTCTCTGACCCAGGGACAGAGTCCTAGTTAGATAGAGAACTTCTGATTTTTGTGGTTAATTCTCTAACCCAACTGGTCATCTTGACTCTTTTCTTAAAGATTTTATTTCTTCATGAGAGACACACAGAGGCCGAGACATAGGCAGAGAGAAAAGCAGGTTCCCTGTAGGGAGCCCGGTGCAGGATTCGATGCCAGGACCAGGATCACGCCCTGAGCTGTAGGCAGATGCTCATCCGCTGAGCCACCCAGGTGTCCTGACTCTTTTTTATGTCACTGAGAATTCATTGTATTTCGAAAGGTGTTTTAAGAGATGTACCGCTGACCTTCCAGGCTTTCATTACCATGTAATATCCTAAATCCCATGACTCGAGGAGAAAATAATCTCTAGAATATAGGTAGGAAGAATCAGAAAAATTCACGAGGATAGGTAGTTGAGAATCAGCCCAAATCTCAAAGACAAGGATGTCATCTATAAATTAAAAATACACTGTTTGAATAATAGGTAATTGGTAATAGGTATTTGGTAATTTCCCTGACAATAGGGAAATAGTAGAGAAGTTGGTGGCAGTGATATCTTAACACTTACAGACCCCTTAATATATTATGTTTAGTAAATTAGCTTAGTCTTGGTACTTAACTCATATTTATTAATTAATGCTTTCTTCTAACATTTTTAATAGCCATCAATTACATGCTAAATGATGTTATATATTGCTTATACTCATACGTAGAAAATGTGGCAATATTATAAAATGTGCATTTGAATATAAATTTGAAAACTGTACTAAATTATATTAATTATAGTTAAAATCTAGAAATAATTTGTAAAATAATGCCTACACTATTCCTGAAATTTCTTTTGCTTTTTATCTTTTAAGTTGCAATTTCTAAGTGATTTTAAAAATTATTTTTGCATTAAAAAAAGGGGCAACTGAAACTCCACTGTATTTATTTTTACAAGTTGGTGGGAAACACACTTAAAAAAAAAAAACAACCACTTTTCAAGTCCAGAGCTTCAAAGGGTGGAAAAAAAAGCTTTTTTACTTATTTCAAATATATTACGATTGTTACACTAGTCTTTAAAAGCCTTTAAAATCACCTCTTCAATGTTTCTTCCCCGAAAATCTCAGAGAATGAACAAAACAATGTAATCTACGTTTAAATTTGGGTTTCTTCTGTGCTTCAGATATTTATGTTTGAGCTTTCTCTTACTGACAAAGCCACCTAAAGGGTCAGTGTTACTTTGAGGTTTTATCTATGAGATTCGTGTCTTTGGGGCTCATTAAGAACATTTCCAAAGATTACAATGTCAATAGCACCTAATTACTGGACTGTGAGAAAGGTCTTCTTGAGTACATAAAATCTGTGGCAGTGCACAGTACACAATGGGTAGCTCAGATCCCAAATTTTATCACAGTTAAGTAGCAAACAAATTAATAATGTTACCTGGGTTCTCTTGGGATCATTACTACTGCGTAAAAACTGCTTTGAAATTTTGCAGATCGTATCATACCTCATTTTTTATTCCCTTATATTAACAAGGATATATTTATCTCTCTTTTTAAGCTATTTATCTCTTTTTCTACAATTCATTAGTGAATCTGTCGTTCCCTCTAGAATTTTTGGATTAAAACTTGCAATATAACAAAAAGTCATTTTCAATCTGCTTAGAAAAGATGGATCACCTGATATAACATTGTTTTAAACTATACTTTATGTTTTATTTCACTGTTTTCAAAATACGTACTGTATATTTTGATACTAATGATCAATTTAATTCTTATGCTTATGTTGGTAGAAAAATAACTTAAATAACTTAATAAGAAAATTCTTATTGAAGAACCAGAGGAGACACTGGTTCTTTTAAATCATCAGGCCAGTCTACTGCTGAGGACATTAGGACCCTGGTGTGGTGGGCTAAGTGATAGGTTTGCAGACTTCATTTGGAGGACTTGGGGAAAGTATGATCAATAGCTCAGAGAAATAGGGGTTAGCTAGGCACATAACATAATCCTCATCACAAAGCTATGAGGTGGGGTCACCATTCCCATTTTCCACAGCAGAGGGACCTGAGATGATGTCAGTAAGTAAGTGGTTGGAGCTAGGATGAGAAGTGAAGTCTGTCAGCCTCCATGGCCTCTCTGCTATATCTCATATATTCCCATTGCATGTGGTTGAGAATGGGGCGATTGGTCATGCATTGACTTGAGACAAGTCAATATAATTAAATGGTGACAAGCCAGGGCCCTGGGGCCACCCTGTCTGGGCTTGAATCCAGTGGAATCACCTATTCGTGGTATAACTCTGGTAGCCTAGTCAACTCTGTCTAGTAAACTCTCTATCTCTGTAGGTTGACTGGGGGAAGGCAAGAGTGCCAACCTCCTAGGGTTTTGTGAGGATTAAAGCTAAAACATGAAAGACATTTACAATAGTACCTAAATCCACTAAATGTTAACTATACCTAAATTTTAGAAGAACCTTGTAGTGTGAAAGTATAACTGAGGAAACTCTTAGGTTCTTTGGTGTAACACTGAGGATCCTGTTGACAGGGAGGCTAAATATTCAGTAAGTATTTAAAATATTAATATTCTATTTACATAGTCTAAAAAATGGAACTCAATACAATGGTGACTTTAAAGAGCTTGATTCAGGGTCCATCACCAGATAGGTTACAGTAATACCCCATGCTATAGAAAATAATTATTTGCCTATAAACCAGGTACATACTAACCATGTGGCTAAACACCTCTTTGATAATGTACTTGTGAATTAGTGCTTGAAAAGAGTAATAATGAATCAAACTATTTCCTAGGGTCCCGAAGGGGGTACTCAAGCATCTGAAGGATCTGAAAAACTTGGAATGACCTGTTTCATGAAGATACTTTGGCCCTTTGAATGTCTAGTGTGAATATCATCCAGTAGCCATAATCTGTGTGCTAATGAAAGTCAGTTACTCCTTGACTTAGCAAATTGTAATTCAGCTTTCCTCCTGGCATTCATTTATTCATTTCTATTCATTACAAATAGAAAATTTATTTCTAGTAAATTTTGGATTAACTGGAACTTAACCAGAAAATTCTGTTCACTGGATTATTTCCCCACATTATCTTTAAGGAGAACAACATGACATATCAAAGTTGTATCAGAGATTTAGTAAAGAAATTTCAGAGTTTTGTCCCAAGGCATGTGGTGTGACCATTGTCATATACATCTCCTCTGCAATGCAGATTAATATTCAGAATAATAGATCTTTGTGGAGTACTGCAGGATTATGGATCATAAAAAAGCATTTACACTTGACTTTACCTAGTAAGGCAAAGGAGTGGACTAATGAATCATAGGAGGATTTTCAGTAGGTAAGGTAGAAATAACTCTATCTTTTGCATTTTCAGGGTGGAGGCAAAGAAATGACGTTTGTTTCAGCTGGGGCTGCCTTTTACTCCAGGTGGCCACCAAGGTTCATGTGTACCACTTCAAATGGACATTTGAAAAACAGTTTGGTTGCCTGTGGGCAATCAATTTTGGATGCAAATTCCTCAATTGAATCTTTTGGGGTATGGGATGCTGCTGTTAATGAAACTCTGTAATTAAAATGTCAGGCCAGCCACAGGTTCCAAATTCAACAATCTAGATTTTTATGATAAATCATGAGAGTCTCTCTTCTCTTAATACATTACGATGTTTTAGAAGTAACTTACCTGTGTAAGTAGAATTTCCAATAACTCAACAGATCTAGTCTTCTTTCTCTAATCTTATTTAACCGTTGATACCATTAAAAGGTAGCCACTCTGCAATCTGGCACTGTGTTACAGAGTCTGGGCATTACTATTTTCTAAATGGCAGCCCTATGATTGTTGGAAGATTTCTCTGTACCTGGGGCAGGCACCTTCAGAACAGATATTACCTATAATGTGAGCACTACAGAAAAAGCCTCTCTGTTGCATGGAAGCCCAGAAGAAAGGTTCCTCTCTGCTGAAGTAGAATAGTTTTCAAAAAGTAGAGTTTACAGGTGTCTGGCTGGCTCAGTTGGTTAAGTGTCTGCCTTTGGCTCAGGTCATGATCTTGGGGTCCTGGGATTGAGCCCTACATCGGGCTTCCTGCTCAGGGGGCAGTCTGCTTCTCCCTCTGCCTTTGCCCCTCCCCTCACTCATGCTTGCTCTCTCTCTTTCTTCTCTGTCTCAAATAGATAAATACAAACTTTTTCTAAAAAGTAGAGTTTAAAATTAGGGCCCAGGATTTAAACTCTTTTTTAAAAAATATTTTATTTATTTATTCATTAGAGACACAGAAAGGGAGACAGACACATGGGCAGAAGGAGAAGCAGGCTTCCTGCGGGGAGCCCGATGTGGGACTCGATTCCTGGACCCACGATCACACCTTAAGCCAAAGGCAGGCGCTCAACTGCTGAGCCACCCAAGCATCCCAAGGATTTAAACTCTTATCACATACTTCTCACTTGCATAAATATTTATTGTAAAATTCTACCTTTAAAAATTCCCAGATATGAAAAACAGAAATTACTGACTCTGGCTATCATCATTAATAAGAATTCAAATTAATAATATCAGGGCAGTCTGGGTGGCTTAGCGATTTAGCGCCGCCTTCAGCCCAGGGCGTGATCCTGGAGACCTGGGATTGAGTCACACGTTGGGCTCCCTGGATGGGGCCTGCTTCTCTCTCTACCTGTGTCTCTGCCTCTGTATGTGTATGTATGTGTGTCTCCCATGAATAAGTAAATAAATAATCTTTAAAAAAAAAAACAAACTAATAATATCATATATTTTGTTCATCTAACTTGTTTAATGGAGAAAAGGAAGCATGGCTATCTCCTGAAGACTTATAGAAGCTTATGGACAAAACATACTTTCAGTTCCAAAAGAATCCAGTTTAAAGCCCTGTAAGGACCGATGGCAGATAAAGTATGCGAGCAATAGTCAAACTTTTTTTCTAGTTATTAAAATGGACAAATGGGAATTCAACAGGAGTTTCAGGTTTGTTGGCAGTTTGACTAATAAAATAGAAAAGGATCCCAATTGAGATAGTTTCTAGTTTTGAAACATGATTAAATTCATTTTCAATTAGCAGGGGCCAATATTCAGAAATGCATATTAGCATTCTTTTATTCAGCACACCTACATATTAGTTTTATAAACTGGCTGAAAAAAAGCCATGCATTCACCTAGAATTCCAAATGCCTCAGGATAACAAATATGAGAGGTCAATCTAGACCAAGTACTCCTTCTGTGTGTAAGCCTTTTTCCCCAACAATAAAGATTCTTACCTTTTGATAAAGAGGGGGAAAATATCTGATCACTGACTGCATCCAGGTCCTTATCTATCTGCAGGTAAACCAAAAAGTTTCATTACTGAGGTTGAATAATAGCAACTAATTAAATGTTTAAGAAAGAAAAAATAATCTACCTACCAAAGGTGTATGATCACTTCCAGAAGATGTAGAACCTGTCATCGAGTTCAATTTAGACTGCACGAATAAAGGCTTCAATTTCTGAAAGGCGTAGAAGGTATTGATTTTGTTATCAAGAGGAAGTATTATCAAATCAAATGGATGTAGGATGTTCTTCAGTCCTTAATTAACCAAGACACGAAAACTAAGCTCTTAATTTATTTGCTTAAATAGGGCTGGGGAAATCATTTCCTTGAAATCCATGGAATAGATGGACCTCTTCCTCATTTGGGCTACTTTGATAGAAAATTCAAGAAAATGTTTTCTTCAATGGCTGTTCTGACTCTACTTCCTTTTCTTTTCTTTTAAATTTGAGTACAATCGACACACAGTCTTACATTAATTTCAGATGTATAACTTAGAGATTTGACTAGTTTCCTCATTATGCTCTGCTTACCCCAAGTATAGTTATCTTCTGTCCCTTGACTCTCTTTCCTTTTGATGATCTCTACTCCATTTGGGATTTACAACTTGTAACTGACCAGGTATCACAGGGTTGTGTCCCTATCACCTCCTTGCTCCAGGAAGCTGTGGCAGGATTGATCCTAATTCCTGGGAACTGAATGGTGAAAAGCCAAAAGTATATCTTCCAGGAGGTCAGGAGCAGCAGCATGTAAGCAGAATTGTTCCCAGTATCATATATTGCAAAGTAAATTACAACAACAAACATGTGCAGGTGAAAAGGATGAAAGGTACACTAAGCATGTTAAATCAAGAAGAGCTCTCAGGTCCATGGATGAATAGTGGCGATTTATACCAAGTTTTCCCTATTCAGGGCTTCTCTCTTGAATTGTGTGATATATACATGCATGCACACGGGGCTGTTTGTGTGTATTTTTCTATTTTCCATAGCCACTCCCACTCTTTGTTACCACCCCAAAGAAACGATTTAAATATGTTATGTGTATCTTTTATTTGGATATGTTCTTGCAAAAATACATACTTTTGTGCATGCTTTTTAATTTATGTTAGTGGTGTTATGTGCTATCCTATTTTGTTGATTCTAAGGCAAAGCCTTCTGGTATTTAATATCCCTAAAATTGGGTGGCATCCTGTAATAGATGGAATGTTACAGTATAATTGGCAGCACTTTTCTCTTTTAGAGACATAAAGCCTTGAACCAATGTTAAGCACATCTTAGATTCAAAGTGAAGCACAGTATTCCTTGTGTGTTCCCACTTCTTTTGCTAAGCACTAAGTATTTTTACTAAGTATTATGTTTTCAGGATCCATCCATTCTGCTATGTACACCTAAAAATCTAGTACCGTACAGTACATAGTACTACGTAGTACTGCAGGCATGTATCTGCCTCATTTTGCCTCTTTCCTCTTTAAAGGCAATCCAAGCCGTACTATTATATTACCAGTATCACTTCATATTCCTAACCTGCTTCTTTCTCCCTAAGCCCTCTGTAGATGCTAGAATTGTACTTTTAAAATGTTAAGTGAGATCATCTTATTTCTCTGCTCAAAGCTCTGAAAGGGTCCCAATTTTACAGGGTTAAAAAAAATCAAAGGCCTATGATTCCTTTGACCACATTTTTGGTATTTTCTCTCCTTTTTTTTTTTTTAAGATTTTTATTTATGAGAGACACACACACAGAGAGGCAGAGGCACAGGCAGAGGGAGAAGCAGGTTCCATGCAGGGAGCCCGATGCGGGACTCCGGGATCACGCCCTGGGCGGAAGGCAGGCGCTAAACCGCTGAGCCACCCAGGGATCTCTCCTCTGGTATTTTCTCTCTTTGCTTTCTCTCCTTCACTTTGCTCCAGGCACACTGGATATTTGCTTTCCAAGCATGTAAGGCACATTTCCATATTAGAGTCTTCCAATGGCCTTTTCCTTGACTAGAAAATTCTTCTCCCAGAAGAAGCCATATGGGTCCTTCCCTCAGTACCTTCAACTCTTTCATGAAAATGGTTAAAGAAGCCAGTGTTAAATGTATGACTTCTAGGAATTTAAGTTTTTAATGTCCTTCATCATTTCATATGTTCAAGTAGTGAGTGTAGGAGGAAATGTAACCTCCATGGCAGGACTGAAAATGGTAAAATCCTGGTAAAATTTGGATCAGAAATAGGTGTGCATATACAATCTGCCTTCCAATTGTAAGTATGAAAGACATATTTAAGCAATACCAAGAGAATGCAGTTGATAATATTAGGTTTCAATATGTCTCATCCTGTCAAGAATGAGAAAAGAATAAATAAAACAGGGACTATGAAAAAAAACAACTATAGAATCATTTAAACAGTATCCTGGAATCAGAAGAAGTATATAGTTTTAAATAGGTCTATTATGAGATCTAGAGGAAAACTTCATGGAGATTTTGAGCCCCAAAGAAGAGTACAAGAATAAATGGCCTCTAGGAAATATAGGCAGAAGTCTCTGGAAAAGAATAAGGTAAGATAAAATGGAAAGGAATTACGGATATGTTATGGAAAGATGACTGGTGATTAAAACACAAGGGGAACGTTTAAATCCAAATAAGACTTCCTCTTCTAATACTCTTAAATGTAGACAAAAGCTGATGAAAAAATCAAGAATATGCATGTCTAAGACTAAGGGAAGATGGAAACCTAAGTCTTCCATCCTGGAGCTACCATTCACTTTGAAGGTATTCATCAAACTTAATGAATGAATGCAAGAGCTGTCAAAGGGTCCTGTGACTCTGGAGCCCAAGACCCACCTAATGTGTAGTAACAAATGTCTACCCCGCTATACATTTGGGACAACAAGACTATAACCACAGTAAGGGTTAAATGCAACTTCAAGTAAGGCTCTCCCAAGCAGTTTGCAAGGAAAATGTCCAAGGTTGGGCCCTTAGTTAAAGAAGAAAAAATCTCTCCTGAGAATTCCTAATCAATAATTAGTCCATGTTGTCTATAAGCTGAATTCACCTGTGGTCTAAAACACCATAGGCTAAAAGCATTTAGTTTAATATACTTCTATAGTGATGGTGCTCATGGCAATGGACAGAAGCACATTAAAATATTTTATGTAAGAATTCCTCTTAAGTTCAGGCTTCAATTTTTTTTTTTTTGTAAAGGAAAAGTGAACAGCTCATCATCAAAATCATCAGAAATCTTTACATGCATCATGAGTGGCTGCAGTAGAAACAAAAGATAGTGGAATTAGACCCTCTAATCCTCAGATACAGGAATTTTCAGCCATAGAATATAAAATTGGTGTGTATAATATATTTTAAGAAATGAAAAACAGGGGTCCCTGGGTGGCGCAGCGTTTGGCGCCTGCCTTTGGCCCAGGGCGCGATCCTGGAGACCCGAGATCCAGTCCCATGTCGGGCTCCCGGTGCATGGAGCCTGCTTCTCCCTCTGCCTGTGTCTCTGCCTCTCTCTCTCACTGTGTGCCTATCATAAAAAAAAAAAAAAAGAAATGAAAAACAAAGCTTGATGATGAATAAATAGTAAACATATTTGAAAAAAGAACCAAACAAAATTTATTTGTGCATTGCTTAAAAATGATAAATATAACAAGTTAAATTAAAATTTGGGTGACAATTTTATTTTTTTTTATTTTTTTAAAAGATTTTATTTATTTATTCATAGGGATGCAGAGAGAGTGAGAGAGGCAGAGACACAGGCAGAGGGAGAAGCAGGCTCCATGCCTGGAGCCCGACGCGGGACTCGATCCAGGGTCTCCAGGATCAGGCCCTGGGCTGCAAGCGGTGCTAAACCGCTGCACCACCAGGGCTGCCCTGGGTGACAATTTTAACAAAAAAAAGACATATATTTGAAAAATACTTAATAAAGTTAAAGATAGAATGGAACATACTATTTATAATGCAGCCCAGAGACAAAGTTGGGCCAAATATAAAAGAAAAATATGGACTATAGAGGACAGAAGGACAAAGTATAGTTTCAAAAGAAATAGTAGGGCTAAGGCAAAATATCAATAGTGACTGAAAACTTTTCAGAACTAACAAATGAAACCAATCTTCACTTTCAAGAAGTACAATGAATTTCAAGCAGAATAAACAAAAGAAATCTACAACTAGACACATCATGGTAAAATTGCAGAACATTAAAGAAAAAGAGTTTTAAAAGTGGTTAGAGACAAAAAGGAATTAACATTAAGGAAACCACAGTAAAAAAAGAGAAAAATTCCCTACTAACAACGGAAACTAAGAGAGAATGGAATGATACACTCCATGTGCAAAGAGAAGGTACCATCAACCCAAAACTTTATACTTAGCAAAAATATCTTTCAACAACAGCAGAAATAGACATTTTTTTCATGAAATAAAAACTGAAGAGTGTTACCCACCAGCAAATCCCCACAAAGGAAATTCTAATGAATGCACTTCACACATAAGGAAAGAGGTCGGGAGATGAAAGGTCTGAGATGCAAGAAGGAGTTGTGAATAAAGGAAGTGGTAAATAGGGCAGCCGAGGTGGCTCAGCGGTTTAGCGCCGCCTTCAGCCCAGGGCCTGATCCCAGGGTCATGGGATCAAGTCCCACATCCAGCTCCTGCTTCTCCCTCTGCCTGTGTCTCTGCCTCTCTCTCTATCTCTGTGTCTGTCATGAATAAATAAATAAAATCTTAAAAAAAAAAAAAGGAAGTGGTAAATATATAAGTAAACTCAAACATTAACCAAGTAAACCTATAATAATAATATGCTGTGGGGATAAAGGAAACCAGATAGAACTAAAATATATGACATCACAGCTTAATAGACTGACAGTGGATGGTGATTTCAATTTAATTGCTTAAAGAAATCTTACTGTTCAGGAGGATGATAAAGGTATAAAACCTTGGGTTTTCCTGATAAAGTTTATAACTTTCTAAAGGACATATGAGAACAAATTAGCCAATTCACAAGAATGCAAGAAGGAGAAAAACATAGAAAAGAAGGACAAATACAAAATACAAAATAAGATAGAAATAAGTGCAAATGAATTAATGACCACAATACATTTAAATAGAAAAAATGCTCCAGTTAAAAGACAGAAATTTGTCAAACTGGATTAAGAACAAATTCTAACACTAGCTATATACTGCTTAAAAGAGTCACAACTAAAGCATAAGCATATAAAGGATTGAAAGTGATAGAACAGAAAAAAACACATGAAAATAATAACCTACAAAAAGGTAGGCAGCTATAGTAATATAAAGCCAAACAGACTTCAAGGCAAAAAGCATTTGTAGAGAGATAAAGAGGGTCATAAAATAACAGTAAAATGTTCAATTTATCAGAGGGGACATAATAATTCTAAAGTAGTAAGCATCTAATAACACATCTTCAAATTATATAAAGCAACATTGATACAAATTACATGAAGAAATATGCAACTCACCCATTAGAATAGAGTAGCGTAAAAATATAAGGTAACTAATATTAAATTAAACAACAATTTTATTAAACTGTGGAGAAAATTATAAAACTCTACTGAAATCAAATCTAGACAAAAGAAATAGCATGCTTATGGATTAGAAGACTCAGTACTGTAAAGATGTCAACTGTAGCCAAATTGATGTGATTTAATGAACTTCTAATCAAAATCCCAATTTAATTTTTTTGTTTCTTATGTTTCTGCTTTTTTCTGTGAATATTAACAATTTGATTCTAAACTTTATATAGAAATGCAAAGATCAACACCAAGGTAAGGGTATTTGCCTTATCAGAAAAAGACATAATAAAGGTAAATATATTAATTTGTGTCATATTAGTACAAGAATACACAAATGGAACAGTAGAACAGATTAGAGAGACAGAAACAGGCTGTTAAATATATGAACCCTTAATATAATATACATAACAGGCAGAATTAGGTATCCAGGGAAAAGATGGACTTTTTAATAAATGATGCTAGTTCAGCTGATTTTCTGTATTAAAAGAAGATGAAATCAGACTTCTACCTTCCTATACACTATCAATTCTAAAGGGATTAAGCCTCTAAACATGAAAGGCAAAGGAAAGTATTTAAAAATCATAAAGAATATATTTGTGACAAAAGGTTAGGTAAGGTCTTCTTAAACAAGGTAGAAACAATGTGAAGCCAAAAAGGAAAGTATTAGTAATTAAATTAACATCAAGATTAAGAGCATTTATTTATGAAAAGATAACAAAATACCATACAAAACTGAAAGAAGACATTTTGCAACACATATAATTGACAAAGGGTTAGTTTCCAAATTGTATAAAGAATTCCTTAATTTTTTTCATTCATAATAAACTTGTTTAAAGTTTTATTTTAAATTTTATTAAAATTTAATTAAGTTTTACTTAAATTTAAAATTTAAAATTATATTTTAAATTTAGTTAAAATACAGTGTAACATAATATTTTTAAAATTCAATTTATTTAAACTTAAAAAAATCAAAACAGTTCATTCATTTCTCCCACCCTCCACCCCCTGGCTCTTGCAACCACAAGTCTGTCCTCTGTATCTCTAAGCTTGGTATTCGTTTGTCTATATTCTTTACATATAAGAGAGATCATATGATATTTGTCTTTTTCTGTCTGACTTATTTCACTTAGCATGATGCCCTTAAGGTCCATCCACGTTATTGCAAATTGTAATTTTCATTCTCTTTTAGGGCAGAACAATATTCCTATCTATCTATCCATCCCAAGTAGTCCCACTTATTTATTTTTGTTTTTGTTGCTTTTGCTTTTGGGGTCAGATCCAAAAAATCATGGCCAAGAACTATGTCAAAGAGCTTAACACATATCTTTTCTTCTAGGAAGTTTATGGCTTCAGGTCTTATGTTCAAGTGTTTAATGTATTTCAAGTTAATTTTTGTGTATGGTGTAGGATAGTGGTCCAGTTTCATCCTTTGGCATGTGGCTATTCAATTTGCCAATACCATTTATTGAAGAGACTGTCCATTCCCCATTGCATATTCTTGGCTCCTCTGTCATAAAGTAATTTACCACCTATGCATGGGTTTATTTCTGGGCTCTCTATCCTGTTTTATTGATTTATGGGTCTGTTTTTATGCCAATACCATACTGTTTTAATTACTATGATCTTGTACGGTAGTTTGAAATCAAGGAGCATAATGCTTTCTACTTTTCTTCTTTTTCTTTGGCTATGTGGGGTCTTTTGTAATGACATACAAATAAGAGGATTGCTTGTTCTATTTATGTGAAAAATACCATTGGAATTTTGTTAGCAATAGCATTGAATCTGTATATTTCTTTTGGAAGTATGGACATTTTTATGATATTTATTCTTCCAGTCTGTGAGTATGGAATATCTTTCCATTTATTTATATCTCCATCAATTTATTTCACTGATATCTTGCAGTTTGCAATATGAAGGTCTTCCATATCCTTGGTCAGATTTAGTCCTAAATATTTTATTCTTTTTGATGCAATTGTAAATAGGATTGTTTTCTTAATTTCTCTTTCTGATCATTACAATAAGGCAACATAACAGATTTTTGTGTACTGATTTTGTATCCGGCAATTTTTATTAGTTTTAACAGTTTTTTTTTAATGGAGTTTTTAGGGTTTTCCATATACAATATCAAGCCATCTGCAAATAGAGTTTTACTTTTTCTTTTACAATTTGTTTGTCCTTTATTTCTTTTTCTTGTCTATTGCCCTGGCTAGGACTTCCAATACTATGTTGAATAAAATGGCAAGAGTGAACATACTTGTCTTGTTCCTAATCTTAGTGAAAAAGCTTTCAGCTTTTTCATCATTGAATATGTTAGTTGTAGGCTTATCATATATGCCTTTTATTATTTTAAGGTACATTCCCTCTATACCTGCTTTGTTGAGAGTTTTTATCAAAAATCATTAATGATTCTCAAAAAGGAATGCTTTTTTCTGCATCTATTGAGATGGTCATATGAGTTTTATCCTTGTGATGTATCACATTGATTGATTTGAGGATTTTATGCCATCCTGGCATCCCTGGCATAAATCCCACTGATCATGGTGAATGATCCTTTTAATTACTGAATTTAGTTTGCTAATATTTTGCTGAGAATTTTTGCATCTATTCCAGGTTTAATGAAAATAGCTTATAAATATCCACTGGAGGAAAATAAGCCAAGGTAATCAGCAAAAAGCAAATACTAAACTGGCTTCAGTCAGGGCAAGGCATAGCAGCAAAGATAATGTTCCTTTCACAAAAAAAAGAAAGACACTATAAGACATGGTCCGGTTTATAAGAAATAAATCAAAATAAAGAACTAAAGTGTAGAAATCATGATTTGTTAAAAATATTTTATTTATTTATTTGAGAGAGAGAGAGAGAGAGAGAGAGAGTGCAGAATATGAGATACAGTCAAGGCCGCAGAAAACATAATCTGCCACAGGAAAAAAAAGAGCTAAATTGATCTTCATTAAAATTAAAAATTTCTAAATTTTTTTTTTTAAATTTCTGACCTTTGAAAGGCACTTTTCTGAAAATGGAAGGACAAACTACAGGGTGAGAATAAATATTTGCAACATGTATATGACAAAAGACTTGTATCCAGAATATATAACAAAATGCTATAACGCAATAAGAATTAAAAACAAACAAAAATGGGAGTAAGGGGTAATGGGGAGTTAATGTTTAATGGATATGAAGTTTCATTTTATTTATTTATTTTAAAAGATTTATTTGTTTATTTTAGACGGGGGAGGGGCAGTGGAAGAGGGAAAGAGAGAGTCTCAAGCAGACTCCCTACTGAGTGCAGAGACCGCCATGGGGCTCCATCTCACAATGCTGAGATCAGGACCTGAGCTGAAATCAAGAGTTGGACCATTAACTGACTGAGCTTCCCAGGCGCCCCAGAGTTTCATCTTTGTGAGATAAAATGGGTTCTGGAGATTGGTTTCATAACAATGTGAATGTACTTAACATTATTAACCTGCACACTTAAAAATGGTTCAGATGGTAAATTTTAAGTCATGTGCCACAACTATTTTAAAAGACCTGAATGGTCCCTTTAAGAAAAAAGATCTAAAATTAGCCAATAAGCTCATCAAAAAATATCAACATCATTAATTATTAGGGAATGCAAGTTAAAACTTCAGTGAGACGTGATTTTAGGATGGCTCAACTTTAAAAACTGACAGGATCAAGTTGGGGAAGATATGGAGCACAGGAATTCTCAAATATTGCTGGTGGTATACTCTGGAATATAAACTCAAAAATACATATCCCCACATCCCAGCTACTCCAGTCCTACCTGAAAGTTACAAAAATATATTTCCAGAAATTACTAGCATAAGAATGTTTGTAGCACCTTCTCCTCCCCTCCCTAAAACAGCCTCTAACTAGAAACAGCCCAGGAGTCCATCAAGAGAAGAACATATAAACAAATTATTGCTTCTTCATACAATAGAATGTTGCTCAGCAATACAATTGCTAAGGATACCCACAATAACCTGGATCAATTTTAAAAGCACTACACTGAGTAAAGCAAGACAGACATAAAAGAATATTTACTCTGTGATTCCATCTATACATGTCTTAAGAACAGGCAAAACTAATTTGCAGTGATAGAAATCAGAGTAGTTTTTGTCTGGCGAACAGATGTGACTAAGGTATTGTCTGGAAAGGGACACCAGGGAGCTTTTAGGGAGGATGGCAATGTCCTATCCTTTCATTTAGGTGAAAGGGCAAACACAGGGCAAACACTTCAAACGATACACTTAATATTTGTGAGGTTGCCCATATGTATATATCAATAGTCAGGAAATACTAAACATTTTCTTTCATAGCATTTATTCAATTACGTAATTTAAAGTTTGATATTTCCTTATTAATACCTATGTTCTCTACTTGGGAAGTCAGGTGCTATTCTAATCTCTGTGAGTTAAACAGTTTACAAGAGAGACGAGTCTGTGCTCTCATGACATTTATAGTCTATAAAGGAAGGAGCTCTATTTGTCATGTGCACTATCTCATTCCCGGCACGGAGCATGGTGCTTGGTACATGTTGACACTCAATAAATATTTGTGAAGTGGATGAGTGGCTATACTGTGTAGGGAACCAAGGAAAAATGTTAGTTACCCAAAACTCATTCACTCATCACTCTCTCTTTCCCTCCTCTTTCCCCCAGCCCCTGTCTATTTTTCTTCAATATTTGCTATCCACTCTGATGAGTGTCTTGAGTGCCTGTATGCTGTATGGACATACAGATAAGGATCATGAGCCTGGAATCCCAGAGAAGTAATGACACGCGGACATATTCTAGGCTGGATGGAGCACTAGCCCTCTTCCACAAGAAGGTAGATTGAGGGCAGGGGAGAGATTTTTCTCAAGAAAAGGACTGGATCTGTTAATGGGCCTGGACCAGTGTAACTTTGAGATTTTAGAATTCTGTTTCATAAAACCTCACCAATTCACATTTGGACCAGACCATTATGTCAGGTAATCCCAAAATAAAGCCCGATTTTTGAGTTAGCACATCATTCTCATGGGCCCACCAATATTTTATTTGTCCAGCTGATTAAATATCTGAAATGAGGATTACTCCAATTGAAACTGTAACCTTCAGTTGAAAGAGGAAAAACCAAAAGGAGGAAAAAAAAAAAGAGACTATATATTCTTATCTACGTAGACCAGTCTGGGGACATTTCAGAGGAGTCAATTATTAAAAGCTCAAAAAGTTTCAGATTACTGGGTAAATTTAGTAAAAAATCAGAAATAATTTAATGCTATCTTGCCAACATTCTTAGTTCTTTCATGTTCTGCAGCAACTTAAATTTAGAAAATAAAATCTTAAAGTAAAAAAGGTTGAAAAAAATTTTAAGAGTGATTTTAGATTGGACACCTCCTAAAGCAAGAGTCTGTATTTTGTGTTTCTCATGCTCTTTCCCACAAACCTGACTTACCCCAGAATACTTAGCATCATGACAGGTGCTCAATAGCATTTACAACACACTAATTTTCTTACTATTTGAAATTTACTGGATACATTTCTACACTGGACATCATTTAGTTTTACAATCATAGCTCCCAAATAAAAAATTAATTAAATAGGTTAAGAAATAGTCTATTTTAAAATTAAGCTTCATCTACAAGTGACTTCTAGTATGAAAAATAAATGACTTGGTACTAGGAAAAGATTCTTTTACCTCCTTTTTCCCTTTTGGAAGTGACTGGATACTTGGACCTTGAGCTTTGGATATTTCCTTACATTACATTCACACCCAGAAGTAGTCAGACTGACAAATGCTTCCCAGCTAGGTTCATCCCTTCTATGAATTTTTTGTTTGTCTCTATTATAGTTCAACCATATTGCATTGAAAGAATTAGTTTACATATTTATATCTCATATCAGACTGAGCTCTTTGGGTTCAGGCACTCGGTCTTACATCCTTAGTATCTAGCAGAATGACTGTTGTGTACTATCTCCAGAGTCTGTAAGGATAGGGGTTCAATGAATGTGAAATAAGAACAGAAAGAAATGTACAAATATCATCAAAGAGACAGTGTCTAAACATTATATGTACTTACAATATAATTGAAGGATGTATCAGCAAGTACTGCAAACTGACGAAACAATGTGTGCCTAGTAAACATCTCATTTTTAAGGACATGAAAGCTGAAATAAAAGAAACAGTGAAATTCAAATGTATAGAAATCATAGGATAAAGCAGATTAATATTACATTCCTGTGGTTAGGTACCACAATTTTCATTGTGAAAGGAATACAAGTAAAAAATTTTAAATAGTAGTATGAATTTGTTACTTCTTTCATTCTTAGTTATTTTTTAAAGGTTTTATTTTAAGCAATTTCCACATCCAACGTGGGGCTTGAACTTACAACGCTGAGATCGAGTCACATGATCTAGACTGAGCCAGCCAGGTGCCCTTACTTTTTCATTTTTATTTTTTTTAAAAGATTTTATTTCTTTATTCGAGAGAGAGAGAGAGAGAGAGAGGCGATGGAACAGGCAGAGGGAGAAGCAGGTTCCCCAATGAGCAGGGAGCGAGACATCCGGCTTGATCCTAGGACCCTGAGACCATGACTTGACCCAAAGTCAGATGCTTAATGGACTGAGGCACTCAGGTGCTCCTCCAACTGTAGTTTGAAATATTAAAAATATTTCCCCCTAAAATAAACCTAGGCATCTTTCAGAAATGGCTGCTTCTAGATCTAAGGCAATAAATGTCCAAGTTGAGCCTGGGACACTTTATTATTAAGGAAACCATCAAGGACCATGACAAAAGAACACACTAGTCAACCTTGAGAGGGCTCCCATTGACTTAAGATTTGAGCAATTGAGCATCAAAAATAATGATTATAATGTAATGAAACACAACATATATGTTAAAAATTGGGGAAATTCTCCACCTATCCAGATTGCAAATGATGCAAAAAAGTAGGAGATTCATTCTCTGAAAAGCATGTTCTGGAGACAAAGCTGAAATTATGCTGGACCACCTTTGACTAGCCATGAGGAAGGAACAAAATAAGTCACAGTATTCAGTCACATGGAGGGGTCTTAGAAGAGACTGGGTGTGTCTCATGGATCGAAACTGCAACAAGGTACCACTGCCTAGGATGACTAGACAAAAAGACAGACAATCACAAATGTTGGATAGTATATAGAGAAATGGGAATCTTCATCCATTGCCTGTGTAATTGTAAAATGGTGCAGCCACTTTGGAAAGCAGTTTTGCAGTTCTTCAAAATGTTAAACATAGAATTATATATGACCTAGTAATTTCTTCCTTCCATAGGTGTATGCCTAAGAGAATTGAAAACACATATTCACACCAAAACTTGTACATGACTGTTAATAGCAGCAGTATATATAGTAGCCCCAAAGTGGAAATAAGTAAAATGTTGAAACTCTGAAGAACGGGTAAACAAAATGTAGCCTATCCATGCAGTGGAATCTTATTTGGCAACTAATAGTAATGAAATACTCATACATTCTACAACACAGATAAACTTGAAAACATTATGCCAAGTGAAAGAAGCCAGTCACAAAAGGTCACATATGGTATGATTCCATGTATATGAAATGTCCAGAACAGGCAAACACATAGGCATAGGAAGTAGATCAGTGGTTGCCAGGGATTGGGGGGAGGGGGGATACAGGGCAACTGCTAATGGATATGTAGTTCCTTTTAGGGTGGATGAAAATGCTCTGATTTAGAGAGTAGTAATTGTTGTTCAACTCTGTGAATACACTAAAAACCGCCCTTTAAAAGAGTGGTATGTAAACTATATGTCAATAAAGTTGTTTACGATAAGCTATTCTGTGTGAGAAAAAAATGGAAGCTTATGAAAAATAAAGCAGAAAAAAGCAGAGCAATGATGATTTTAATATGACTATGATGAAGAAAATAGAGCAAAAGATCGGTAAAATAGATTTTAAAAAGATGGCAAATTTCAGCACAGAACTGGAGTCTATTTAAAAAAATGAGTGGTCATCTTAGAACTGAAACAATCATATACGATTTTAAGAACTCAATACATGGGCTGAATAGTGGAATGGATACAGCAGACCACAGGATTATTAATCTCAAAGGTAGATCAATAAATATATAAATGAAGTAAGGCTTAGAGAGAAAAACAGGAAAAACCAGACAGGAGTGTAAAAAACATGTAGGTTGTAGTCAAAAGGAAAAAACTTACATATAATTAAAATCCTAGAAGAGGAGAGGCTGATAGCTGATATGTCTTGACACCTACATTGGAGGCCAGTACTGGATGCATTGGCATCATGAACACGTGGAGGGGAATAACTACTAGCACAGAATTTTATACTCAGAGAAAATATTCTTCAATAATGGGGACGCGGGATCCCTGGGTGGTGCAGCGGTTTGGCGCCTGCCTTTGGCCCAGGGCGCGATCCTGGAGACCCGGGATCTAATCCCACGTCGGGCTCCCGGTGCATGGAGCCTGCTTCTCCCTCTGCCTGTGTCTCTGCCTCTCTCTCTCTCTCTCTCTCTCTCTCTGTGACTATCATAAATTAATACAAATTAAAAAAAAATAATGGGGACGCCTGGGTTGCTCAGCCGTTAAAGCGTCTGTCTGCCTTTGGCTCAGGGTGTGATCCTGGAGTCCCGGGATTGAGTCCCATATTGGGCTCCCTACGTGGAGCCTGCTTCTCCTTCTGCCTGTGTGTCTCTCTCTGTCTCTTTCTCTATGTCTCTCATGAATAAATAGATAAAATCTTAAAAAAATAATGAAGGTAAAATAAAGACACTTTCCTATCAAGAAAAGCTGATAGAATTATTTGTAGACAAGCCTGCATTGAAAGAAAAACTAAAGCGAGCTGTTCAGACAGGAGGAAGATGATCCCAGGTGGAAAGATTGAAAACAGGAAGAAATAAGGAGCTTCCAGAGTAAAAATGTGGGTTAAAGTAAGTGAATACTGACTACACCAAACAATAATTGTAATGTTCGATGGTGTTAAATATTTATACAGAATCAAAATGAAAATGTGGGAGGGGGCTAAATGGAGTTAAAATATTCTAAGGTTCTAGAATTCCTTCATTTTTCTTTTTCATTGAAGTATAATTGACATACACTATCCTGTTGGTTTCAGGTGTACAACATAATGATTCTAAGGTTCTAGAATTCTTGGGCAAGTATTAAATAGAAACTTGTAGAAGACTGATAAGCAAAGGATGGGGGTTAAAATTTCAAAAAGAGAAAAGAATGAATAACAAGTCAATAGAAGGAAATATGGATTAAAAATATGTTGATTAGTCCAAAAGAAGGTGAAAAGGAGAGAAGAAGAAACAGGTTGGCCAAATAGCAAAAAATGTGTTAATTGGTAGATACAAACCAAGAATACCAGTAATCGCACTAAAAGTAAATGAAGTAGGCCAATTAAATAAATAAGACTGGGAGAACAGATTAAATATAAAAATAGGTTGAAAGAAAAAAAGCTGGAAAAACCGCACCATGCAATCTTAATCAAAGAAGAATGATACAGTTATATTAATATTAGAAGAAGTAGACATTAAGCCAGGAAGGACTTTTAGAGAGGGGAATGTCTCATTGTGATACATAAAAATGATAACTTCATAGGAAGATAACAGGATTCTAAATTTGTAAGTTTCCAGTAATGTAGCCATAAAATACTTAAAGGAAAAATTGACAGAAGTAAAAGAGAAATAGATAAATCTGTAACCATAGCTGAAGATTTAATACCACTATCTTAATAGTTGCAACTGTAGCAAAAATGTAAGTACATAAAAGATATAGAAAAACACAATGGATAAACTTGACCTGATTGAAATATATAAAACATTGCATCCAGTGATATAATTCCTCTTCTTTAGAAGGGTACATGGATCATTTTTTAAAATCAACAATATGCTGAACATAAAACAAGTATCAAAAATCTTAACAGATTGAAATAATTCAGAGTAGGTTCTTTGAGCACAGTAGAATTAATCTAGAAACACAACTAGACAATCCTTAGCATTTGTTTATTTAGAAGTGAAATAAAACATCACTTCTAAATAACCCATAGATAAAAGATGAAATAAAATAGAATTAGAAAACGTTTTATACTGAATGATAGTATGTAGCATGTCACATTTTGTGGGATTCAACTCCAGCAATGCTTGGAGAACTATACATAGTCTGAAATGTATATAGTAGAAGAAAAAAGTCTGAAAAACAATGATCTCAGCTTTCTTTTTAGGAAGAATAGCAAATCATACACAAAGAAAGTAGAAGGAAGAAAATAATAAAGATAAGAACAGAAACTAATGAAAACAAATATATGAGAGAAATTCAACAAAGGAAAAATGATTTCTTTGGAATAAATAATAATACTGACCAGCTTCTAACAAGACTGATCAATAAAACAGAAGAGAACACAAATTTTCAAAATGAAAAAGAGACCATCATTAGATCTTACAGATAATTTAAGTATATAATATGAGGATATTATGAACAACTTTAAGTCAATCAATTTGACAATTTAGTGAAAAGGTAAAATTCCTTTTTATTTTTTTTTATATTTATTTATTTATTTTAGAAAGAGAAAGAGAGAGAGCACATGTGCACATGTGTGAGTAGGAGGAGGGGCAGGAGAGAATCTTCAAGCAGACTTCTTGCTGAGCAGAGAGCCAACACAGGGCTCAATCGTATGAGCTATGAGATCATGAAATGAGCTGAAACCAAGACTTGGATGCTTAACTGACTGAGACACCCAGATGCCCCAGTAAGATTCCTTTAAAAGGACAACATGAAATATGAAATCTACTAGAAGTAGAAAATCAAAATAACTCAATATCTATTTAATAAATTGCACGTTATTTAAAACCTTCCTCCGCCAATGGCCAGTACACATGTGAAAACATGTTTATCATCACTCACAATCAAGGAAATGTAAATCCAAACTACAATGAGATATCACCTCACACCTGTCAGAATGGTTAAAATCAACAACACAAGAAACAACAGTTCTGGTGAGGATGGAGAAAGAGGAACATTTGTGCATTGTTGGTGAGAATGCAAACTGGTGTAGTCACTGTGGAAAACAGTTGGAGGTTCCTCAAAAAGTTAAAAGAAGAACTACCTCAGGATCCAATAATCATACTACTGGATATTTACCCAAAGAATACAAAAGCATTCAGTTGAAAGAATACATGCATCCCTATGTTCATAGCAACATTATTTACCATAGCCACGACATGGAAACAGACCAAGCATCCATTGATTGATGAATGGATAAAAAAGATGTGGTATAAACACACACTGGAATATTATTTGGCCATGAAAAATGAAATATTGCCATTTGCAATGACATGGATGGAGCTAGAGTATATCATGCTAAGTGAAATAAGTCAGAGAATAAGTCAGTCAAATACCTATGATCTCATTCATATGTGTATTTTAAGAAACAAAACAGACAAGCCAAGGGAAAAAAGAGAAAGACAAACCAAGAAACAGACTTTTTAAAAAGAGATTTTTATTTATTTATTCATGAGAGACACACAGAGAGAGGCAGAGACATAGATAGAGGGAGAAGCAGACTCCTCACAGGGAGCCTGATATGGGACTTGACCCCAGGATCATGCCCTGAGCCAAAGGCAGATGCTCAACCACTGAACCAACCAGGCATCGCCCGAGAAACAGATTCTTAACTAGAGAGAACAAACAGATGATTCCCAGAGGGGAGGAGGATGGGGGAGGGGATGATGGGTTAAACAGGTGATGGGGATTAAAGAGGGCGGTTGTGGTAAGCACCAGGTGATGTATGGAAGTGATGAATCACTAGGTTATACAACTCAGATTAACACCAGCACTAACACTGTACGTTAACTAGCTGAGATCAAGAACTTAAAAAATTTAAAACCTTCCCCAAGAGAATGATAAACATTAACTTTAGGATAGATGTTACATTGGAGGAAGAAGGGACACGAGGCCCTGGATGGGCACACAATGGCTGCTAATCCTTTATCTTGTGGTGAGAACACATGTGTTCACCATACTGTTACCTTTATACTATACTGATGTATCTTAAGTATTCTTCTGTAATATATTAAATGTTGAACCAAAAAAGAATTAAGAGTAACATGTTTTTTAGGGTCAGAAAGACCTATGTCCATTCCTGAGATCTGCCACTCATTAGCTATGTGAATTCTGACAAATTATTCAACTTCTTTGAACTTCAGTTTCCTCATAAGTGGGGTTAGCAATTTTGTTTTGAGAGATAGAGAGAGAGAGAGAGAGCAAGCAGGGTGGGGGAGGGGCAGAGGGCAAGGGAGAGAGAGGATCCTCAAGCATACTGCATGCTCGGGGTTCCATCTCACAACCCCAAGGAGCATGACCTGAGCTGGAATCAAGAGTTGGATGCTTAACCGACTGAGCCACCCAGGCACCCAGGAGTTACTCTTTTTAACTATCACCTACAGTCCCAATAAGGATTTGACATATGCAAAGTTGTCTCTGACACTATGTAGTAAACTAAAACATTAATTGTATACATTCAACACACACATAACACATTAACACACAATGTTAGTTGTTAAACTGACATTTTGAATATAGTGAATGGCATGCCCACTGTGTCGTTTGCCCCCTGAGCAGATTTCTATGAGAGGTGATATGAATCTCTCCAGCCCTGAAGAGAAACTGGTGACTTTTCTAGCTGAAGAGATAAATTGTCCAACTGATTCCTTGTTCCTTTAGATGCTGCATGTTATCGCCCTTGTCAATACACAGCATCAACCAGAGTTACAATAGTGGTAACCAATTCCTGACTTTTCCTCTGCCCCCAATTCAACTAGAACATGTTTGATACATATTTGTTAAATGAATGAAGAAATGAGCAGATAAATCAATTGTACTGTACACTGAATATGCAGGCAGAAGGCTCTGGTGATTCTGGCCTGGCTTCTAATGTGTTTGTCTTGTCTTGAAAATATTCTCATGAAGTTCTTCTCTTCCCTTCAGTCCCCGCAATGGCAGACACCACGTCCTCCCCCACCAACAAAATATTCCACTTTGACCCACTCTGGATTGGTGTGGAAACGGACCCAGAGGGGCTGAGAAGTGGAAAGTATAGAGTACTCTTTCTTTCTGACCATATTCCTGCTGTACATCTAGATGCTAAGAGGAAGGGGCTTCACATCTTATGTTTTTAAAAAAGATTTTGCTTATTCATGAGAAACACACACACACACAGAGGCAGAGACATAGACAGAGGGAGAAGCAGGCTCTCTGGGGGAGCCTGATGTAGGATCAATCCTAGGACCCCTGAATCATGATCCAAGTCAAAGGCAGATGCTCAACCACTGAACAACCCAGGTGCCCCTCACTTCTTGGTTTTGCTGGGATTTTTCCTTCTTAGCTTAAGAAGTGTGCAACTGTCAGTGATGTACTGTGGTGCTCACCCTGGCACCTCAGTTGATAATTTCCTGCTCCCCAGGCCAGTCTGTGGCCACCATCCAGTGGGCCCAAGATACACATGCTGCCATGGCATCTGAATCTCAGCCTTGATGGGAGAACTCTTCCAAATTTTGTTCCTCCCATAAATACTTTTGGGACAAAAAAGTCCCTCATTGGCAAAGATACTCAGATGCAGTTTTAGGGCACAAATTTATCATTCTGAATATTGATAAATAAAGGGAGTCAAACATTTATCTTGCCTTCTTTGTATAAACTATATTTTAAGGTAACCAAATAGTTGGTGGAATTTTTTTCTCTAATAGAATTTTAGCTGATAAATGCAGAAGGAAAGATAGAATATCACCAATTTGCAGCCCTTAATGAAATATTGGATCATAGTTTACAGTTAAATTATGAAGAGAAAGGTCAGTGGTGAAGCTTAAAATGTATGGATTAGGCTAACACTTGAATAGAATAACATTATTGAAAAAAACCACATTATGTTCCTGATGATGTGATGCAATAGGAATTTCATAGTACTTCCAATGAAGTAGTCTTGCCTAAAATATTGAACCTGAATCTAATTAAGCACCCACTATTAAACATCAGTTTGTAGAAAATGCAGTGATAGAATAGGCAAATGATGGCCCCCCCACACACACACACTTAACCAAATCCATAATGTGAGACATCCTATTTAACAAATGGGCATATTTCTCTAGCAAATCAACGGATTGGAAAGTGGGACCATTACAGGAAAAAAAAAAAACAAAAACGAAACTATTTAAGACACATAACACCCAAATGCAGTGGTTCACTGGATCCTGATTTATTTATTTATTTATTTATTTATTTATTTATTTATGGATCCTGATTTAAATAAACAACTTTAAAAGATTCTTTTGAGATAATCAAGAAACTTGAATATGATTTGGTGGTCATTGAATAATACCAAAAAACTTATGTTACTAACTGTATTAGGTGTCATAATGTCATAGCAGCCATTAAAAGGGAAAATTTTCTTATTAAAAAAAAAAAAGCTAGCTATTTCCATATCAAAGTGAAATTCCAAATCTTCTACTTCATTGACTTCTTACACAGCTTGCCCCTCCTCACTCCACTCCAGCCACCTGGTTTCTTCACAGTCCTTGAAACACAGGAAAGCTCCCACCTCAGAGCCTTTGTATCTGCTGCTGTTCCTCTGCCTGGAATGCTCCTCCAGACAACCACATCGTTTGCTCCCTCATTTACTTCAGGTTTCCACTCAAATACCACCTTACTAGAAACATCTTTTCTGACCACCACCTGTAAACTAGCAACCCCTGCCTTGTACTGCAGGGGCACAACGTATCCTATGTCAATCTGACATATTATATATTCACTTGTTTATTATGTTTTCTTCCAATAGGAGGTAAGTTCTGTGAGGGCAGAGATTTGGTTATTTTGTTTACTGCTCTATCTCCAGAATCTACAAAGGTGAAACAGTAACTTTAATGGGCTCCTGTTGGGAGTGTAAGTGTTATAGCCTCTCTGGAGAACAATAGAGCCTGTTTTACTGGACTAAGGTGACCATGTCATTTATCATCCAATTCAGGATGATAAATCTGCAAATAGAAAGAAATGCTATTGAGAATGGTACTAGGAAACCAGCTTAAACCAGAATCAGCCCAGGAAAATTAAGATGTTTGGTCATCGCAACAGAATCCAACCATCCTACTCTATATGTACGAAAAGAACTCCTGCCAAACCTTGAGAGGAAATAGGATAAGAGGGTGCTGGCAAAAACCCGACTGATCACCAGAAATGGAATAGATTGGTAACACGACATAAAGACATACTATGGAATACTATGCAGTGCTCAGAAAAAATAACTGACTGGATACAGAGCAGTATGGATGGAAATTTTTTAAATAGTGTGATCTATTTCCTGCACATCTTGGTTGCTTCTGAGTTTTGGCAGTTATGAATAAAGCTGCCACCAGCATCCCTGTCTGCTTGGCTTTTGATTCCAATTCCCCTCACCTCCCATGTTAGGAAACTGTGTCTTGGATCACCATCAGCTGAACACTCTGAACTTCATGAGTCAACCCCTCACCCCACACCATCCCCTCACCTGCCCAAGGCCTAGCTTTTGAGAAGACTTAAGAAAGTTTAATTGAGAAGAAGGCACAAACTCCAAAAACAAACAAACAAACAAACAAACAAACACCTGAGTGGGGCACCTGGGTGGCTCAGTGGTTGAGCATCTGCCTTTGGCTTAGGCTGTGATCCCGGGGTCCTGGGATCCAGTCCTGCATCGGGCTCCCTGTGGGGAGCCTGCTTCTCCCTCTGCCTGTGCCTCTGTCTCTCTGTCTCTCTCTGTCTCTCATGAATAAATAAACAAATAAAATCTTAAAAAAAAAGAGTGTCCCAAACTCCAGATTTATTCTGATTTGGCCTTAGTACTTCTTGTGAAACTTGAATTTCATAGACAATGAAAATGAATGTGTTGCATGGCCAGAAGAGACAACAAGCGACCAAGGGCGAATCTTCTTTTTCCCTCCACACTACACTCTGACATGGTCTGAGAACAAGGACATAAGAGTCTAACCCACCAGGGTTGAAACTAACGGGACCGGGGAGCGCAGGTGTACTGGGAAAGGTCCTAGGACTCCTGGACTTGCAAGGCAAGCCAGACGCCTGAGAAGGGAGGAGTGCGGAGAGAAGAGGAAAGAAGGAACAGCCTAGGGTTCCCGTTTACCTAACTTTCCCTGCCTCCCAAATCCAAGAATGAGGGGGTTTCTAACAGTTTCAAAGTGAGGAGAAGAGGGAGGGAATTAGAGCACAGGGAGCGTGCTGACTTGGACTGGGGCTGAATATAAATCATGAACCATCTGAGAAACGGTTGGATTAGACTTTTACCTTGAATGGCCAAGGTGAAGTTTTTCCTCTACGAGAAAAAATGATGGGTTCTGATCCCTGTTACAATGAATCCAAATGGCCATTTTAGCCATAGAGATCTGGGACTGTACAGTTCATCTCCATCCCACACCGTGATGCACTACTCTGGACATGCACACTCTCTAGGTTATACATCAGCTTGCACGAAACTTGGCAATGCCACCTCACCTGACAGATGACACATTATGTCTCAGTCGATTAACTGAGGCACACAGAGAAAACATGTAATCATACTTCTTGCTATTCCAAATATTTAGATATCAATGTAAAGTCTGCATAGACCAAAATGATGAATATGACTGTCAACATCTTGATTAATAGCAAATCAACCTGTAGTAAAGCTGAGACATTCTTGTCCATGGTCATTGAAATATGGGATGAATCTCATGGGGACAGATCCAAGGTAAATATTAAGATCAAAGTGAACTCCACAGGGGCTCCTGGGTGACTCAGTCAGTTAAGCATCTGCCTTTGGCTCAGGTCATGATCTCCAGGTCCTGGAATCCAGCCCCACATTGAGCCCCACATTGGTTCCCAGCTCAAGGCGAGGAGGGGGAGGGGTAGGGAGGGTGGGGCATGGTGTCTGCTTGTCCCTCTCTCTGCCCCTCCCCCATTCATTCTCCCCACTTCAAACAAATGCAATCTTTAAGAAAAAACAAAATTAACAAAGTGAACCCCACAGAAATAAGCAAGGAAAAGATGTGAAGCACAAGCAGGAATGCAGCACAGAACATTTTACCTCAAGGAGGAGATCTTTCCCTGGCCATCTGGTGGTATTTCTGCTATCATGTGGATTCTCCATGTACCTCCTGGGACTATTTCAGGATGATGTCTGCAGTTCTGCAGCAACGTACAGATTTTTGTTTTTTTCTCCTCTCTCTCATACACACTCACGGTAATAGTGTGCCTTATGAAGTGCTGTGCAAAGGTAGGGCATTACCATCCTATGAAGCCCTGTGTGAGTCTCATGCTTGACCTATGACATCGGACCACCACTGAATCCATCCTGTCTCAAATGCTCCTTGACTGTAAGAAAATTTTGCAAAGGAAATTCCAACATATGATAAAGACAGGAGAATCTGGGTGACATTATGGCAGGAAACAAGAGAATAGAATGTAGATGTTTTATATTAACAATGTTAGGACAAGGAAAAAAATAGGCTTTTTCTCTACTTGGTGTTGCTTTTATAGTGTCACTTACTTCACTTTTAACAAGACAAAGGTTACATATAGGGAAGATAAAATGATTATGTGAGTAAAAGATCTGAGAATTAAGAAATCGGGAGCTGTGTTGTCTGTAAAAAAGGTAGAGGACACAGGATATAAAACAATTTTACAAAGAAGATATAGACCAGTTAAATATTGTCATGTGCAAATGAACAGGAAACTGTTTTAATAGCCCTGCGAAGGAAGATGACTATCTAGGTTCAATTAAATCAGGTATCAAGAAGAGTCTGTCTCTCCCATTAATCCTTTAAAATTGAAATATGGATGGAAGCCTGGGTGGCTCAGCAGTTGAGTGTCTGCCTTCGGCCCAGGGCGTGATCCTGGGTCCGGGATCCAGGTCCACATCAGGCTCCCTGTGGGGAGCCTGCTTCTCCCTCTGCCTGTGTCTCTGCTTCTCTCTTTGTCTCTCATGAATAGATAAATAAAATCTTTTTTAAAAAATTTGAAATATGGAGATAACGAATGAAATAGAATCTTGAATTATTTTTCCTTTGAAGTGACTTCAAAAACTCTTCTATTATAGGCCGGTTATTTTGTACTTCTTGTGAAAAGTGCATACTGGCATTTTATATTGATTAACATGTACAGAAGAATGCAAAGCTCCCAAATTCCTTCAAAGATGATTAGTCACATTTCTATAAACAGAACTTGTATCTATCACCACATACCTATTCTTGAGAATGTAGAATTTCTTTTCCCAGTTTTTGCTTATCCGATCTGACTCTTTTTTATATCTGTAATAAAGTTATAGATGGTTAAATGTCATGTTAGCTACAAATGAACAATTATGCTTCATTATCACCAGTACCTTTCTGTCTTCTTTCTCTCGTTTTCTAAATTAGCCTTTAGTATGTGTATTTGCTCCTCCAAAATACGTTTGTCTTCAGTCTTTCAATAGAAAACACATCACAAAGTGAATTACATGAGTATACTGCTTCTCCATAAATCTGTGAAGTTCTTTCTATTAAATAACATGCATATTCTACTTATCAAAAATAATTTGAGGGAATTGTGAGTTACATTTACTTGCAAATCCCCATGAATTGCAAGAATTAAAGATCCCATCCTCCATGTCCTGTAAGTGATTCATTTAAAGGCATCCAGCTTTAGGCAATATTACAAAGTAATCAAAACTTACCTTCATCACTCTTCCCCCTACCAGGTATCCCTTTTCCTATATCTTGTTTTCCCTCTCTTACTGTGACTTTGCTCCATGCTCATTTTAGGCAGGAGCTCCTCCAGTTACTCTTTTTTTCCTTTTCTTTCTTTCTTTCCTTCCTTTCTTTCTTTCTTTCTTTCTTTCTTTCCTTCCTTCCTTCCTTCCTTCCTTCCTTCCTTCCTTCCTTCCTTCCTTCCTTCCTTCCTCTTTCTTTCTTCTTTCTCCTTTTTCTCTTTCTTTCTTCTTTCTCCTTTTTCTCTTTCTTCTTTCTTTCTTTCTTTCTTTCTTTCTTTCTTTCTTTCTTTCTTTCTTTCTTTCTTTCTTTCTTCTTTCTTTCCCAAAACTATTCTCAGGAAAGGACCTGACCAAACCAATCACATTAGAGCTTCTGTCATCCATTTCTCAGTATTGTTTATATTTCACAAGAGGACAAAATTTGGAAAAAGGAATTAATCTCTAATAGTGGAATTGTAGGCATTGAATGGATGAGAGAGATTTCTTTGGCTCCAGTTGGGATGTACCCCAGAATCAGACTCCAGTGGGAATCAGGCCCTTTGTCTCCTCAGAAGACTGACTCTCAGTGTAGCTTTCAAAGTCATTCCCACTTCTTAAGAACAGCCAGCATCAATATAAACAATAAGCATGTTAATAATAATGGTCACATTAGTCATTATTATTATACCTTAGCCACTGATAATTTCATTTTCTTTTCTTCATGCACCGCAACTGGTTTTTCATGCCTCACCTGCCATGAAAATAAACCAAAGTAAATATAGCATTCCAAATCAATGCATACAGATGTTTTCTGCAGCTTAGAGACAGGCAACTGAGCCTTAAAATATGCCAGCCATAGTCCCACAGGGGTCTTCTCTGTCTTCTCTAATTTATAAAGCCCAGTGCTTTTATACATTGCATTTGTAACTGAATAATCACAGCCCATTAAAACCAACTTTCCCACTACCATTTTTTTTTCACTACCATCTTTTTAAGTGCATTTCCCTGCACATATATGTTGGACAAATTTTACTATTATACTTTTTTTAAAAATGAAGTAGGCAGTTATCACTTAGTGAAGTCACAAATTATAAGAAAGTTTATTTTAAATGATATAATGACTTTCCACTACTGTATCTCTCTGATAAGAACAGATGGCAGTGAGAAAGCATACTAAATATAAAAATCTGCTTGGTTAGCTACCTCTGTGTTCTTACACAAAAGAGAGAAAAAGGTACTCCTTATTACTACCACTATGTCTCTGGTGGGTTCTGTGACCCCAAAGGCCCTGCATCTGTTGCTTATCTTGGTGAGGTGGGCTCTACCCAGAAGGGCTTGGTGCCCCATCTGGGAACAAGAGCTAGAGTGTTCTACAGAATAAAGTAAAAGGAACTTAGAGCTAGCTCCCCCTGAGTAATTAGAAGTAAGGACTGGGGAGAGAGAGAAAGAGAGAGAGAGAATGGCCGGGCAAGGCCACAGACTGGAGGTGCTAATGTGTGGTGAAGCCTCAGGTGACTGGTGTCCAGGGGTGATGTCCACTATTCAATTTGAAATAGCATCTCGGTGATGTAAACTGTGCCTGTCACTTACCTTCTTCAAACTCCTCAAATTTACAGGGGTCCTGTGAGTAGTTGGGTAATTTTAGTAGAAATTGCAGAACTGTACTGAATTCAAGGTCTTATTAAACAAAGTGGGAACTGGGGTGGCAAGCAGCACATAATGAAACTCTGAAACTGACTTAGTTCGATGGAGGAGGGAGCCAGACAAAGCAACGACCACCACAAGATGCCATGGACATCTGCAGAGAACATAGGACATGCTCTCTAGGTTGCCACAAAGCACGGAATGTGCATTTGAACCAATCTTATTTATATCTGAAGGAATAGAGAGAACCTAGTGGACATCAGCTGCCACAAATAAAAATAACAAAGTTTGAAGTAACAGCCATAAAAGCTATAGTTTCTTGAGTGCCTACTATATGCCAGGCACTTCACACTGTTTATTTCTGAACACTAAGCTACTGACTTCTTCATTCATATTCCGTTAATTTTTTAAAAAGATTTTATTTATTTATTTGAGAGTGAGCGAGCGCATGCATGCACAAGTAGGGGGAGAAGTGGGGGGGAAGGGAGAGGGGGAGAATTTCAAGTAGACTCAATGCTGGGCACGGAGCCCCTATTAGGGGCTCAACCCTACTACCCTGAGATCAGGACCTGGCCAAAATCAAGAGTCGGCGCTCAACTGACTGAGCCACCCAGGTGCCCCTCCTATTACTTTAGATTTTTCATGATAGATCATGCATGCATGTATTTTTTAAATGAACTGCAAATAGCATACATGAACCTGAAACTCTGACTTCCCAGAAGCTAAGATCTGGTTTGCTCATTGTGTTTCGTTTTCATTTTACTCATCATTATTATAAATATATAACAGCCTTTTTTGATTTGGGCTTCTTCATGAATAAAGATGAAGCATTTAAAGCATTCACATTACCTTCCACCTTCTCTCTCTCCCTCACATGCGTAGGTGTTTTTTAATTTGCAAATGTTTAGCTTATATCATAGTTGCCTTTATTATCATTTCAAAATATGTCAACATCTGTATTTTGACTTGTTTACTCCCTGCTGTGAAAAATGGGAAATTTATTTAGTCTTTTTTTCCCCAACACTCCTCTCTCTCAACCTCCCAGTTTTTGGAAGGAATGTTACTTTTACAATGTTAAAGTCTATATGATTGTTCTCAAACTATAATTAAGTGCCCCAAACTTTATCTACACTGATTCTAAAAAGTGAAATGTGTTTTTGCAAATATTATTTACTATAGGACCAAGTAGTGTACTTGGCTTCATAGGGACAGAAATGTAAAACTGTAACTAAGCTTTGCCACTGAAAGGAGGCTCTTCCCAGTACTGGTCTAATGTGACAACTTTTAATTTTTCTAGCTCCCCTTACTTCTGAGTCACACTGACTTTCTTTTTCTTTTTTTTCACACTGACTTTCTCCTTCTTGTGTCCATATCATCCTGCATATTGGATTCTTTCTGTGTTTGGTTAGAGTATTTCTTGAGTAATTACTTTTTGACAAGTTCCAAGTATAATAAACTTTCCGAGTTTTTCCATATTCAAAAATATCTTTATTTTTCTTACATACTCAGTTGAGACTTCAGTTGGATATAAGAATTAGGGTTCAAGAGTTTTTCCTTTTGAAAACTTTGCTTTATTTTCCTGCAGCAATCAGTAATGCTGATGAGAAAAGTAGTTTCCTTGGTTTTGTTCTGTTATAGATAAAGTGTCTTTGTCACTTTTTAATTCTTAGAGACCTAAAATTTCACCAGGATGTACCTGTTTTCATCAATTCTAAGACATATTCTGTGTCCCACCCAGTGTTTTAACAGCTTTGAAATTGAGATGGCTTACAACTGGTGTGCACGTCACAATTCAATAGGCTGCAGTTTTGCCTTGCTAGTGGTACACAAAATTAAAATGTCTTACCACCATTGACATCTGAGATTTGATAAAGTACAATAGATACTCTGCTTTTCTTTTGAATCCTGCTCAGCACTTGATGGGCCCTTCCATCTGACTTTGCTTTAGTTTATGGAAATTTTCTTCTATTTACTTCCATTGTACCTGTCTTGCTTCCTGAAAACTCTATTAGAAACGTATTAGACCTCCTGCTTGGATCCATCCTCCATATTTTAACTTTTCTCATAATTTCTGTCTGCCATTTTGCACTATTTTCTAAGTGACATTGTTCACTTAGTCTTCCAAATTATTTTTTTAAAAGATCTTATTTATTTATTTGAGAGAGAAAAAGAAAGAGTGAGCACACACAAGCGGTGGCAGGGGCAGAGGGAGAGGAAGAGGGAGAGGGAGAGAGAGAGAATCTCAAGCTGACTCTGTGCTAAGCACCCAACCCAACGTGGGACTCAATCTCACAACCCTGAGATCATGACCTGGGCCGAAATCAAGAGTCAGACACTTAACCAACTGAGCCACGCAGGGGTCCTTATCTTCCAGGTTATTAATTGGGTTTTCAGCTGTGTCAATTCTATTATTCAGCCATTGCTGTCTTCTTGTTGTTGTTGCTGTTATTGTTACTTCCAAGAAATTATTCTTTCCCTGAGACAGTTCCTTTCTCACAGCTGTCTGTCCTTCCTTAATGGAGAAGTTTCTCATGAATGTTTCCCAAAATATATTTATGTTAAAAATGTCTTTTAAGTTCTTGCCTGTCCCCTGAGTTAACCATTTCCTATAGAGCCAATGCTGTTTGTTCTCTTTCTTCTTTCACTCACTAAATATTTGCTGAATTCCTACTGTGTGATGGGAAACTTCTAGGAACCGAAGATACAATAAAAAGCAGAACAGGGCTGAAGTAGAAGGCACATATTTGAGATGCATTATAAAAGAGGTAGAACTTAGGGCACTCTTTGAATAAGAAGGAAACTGCTCATAATTGCTTATTTGGGCAACTAGATGGACAATAGAACCATTCACCAAGAAAAGAAAAAATAATTGGAATAGGGCAATTTTGTGTGTTAGCATTATTTTCTTATTTAATGAAAAATAATTTGGTAAGTTCAGATTCTAATACTTTGAGTTTGAGAAACCCATATGGCACATTCAAATGAGGACATACAGGGACACCTGGGTGGTTCAGTGGTTGAACGTTTGGCTTCAGCTCAGGGTGTGATCCTGGGTCCTGGGACGAAGTCCCACATTGGGCCCCCTGCAAGGAGCCTGCTTCTCCCTCTGCCTATGTCTCTGCCCCTCTCTCTGTGTCTCTCATGAGTAAATCAATAAAATTAAAAAACAAACAAATGAGGACATATAAGAGGCAACTGGGACAAGGGCTTGGAATCTGGAATTTGGGCATGGGGTTCATCCTAGAGATATAATTTGGAGTCATCAATAATTTGGCTGAAGCTGAAGACTTGGAGAAGGCCATTCATAAAGTTTAGAGAGAGAAAAGCAGAAGGTCTGGGATAGAAGCCTGTGTGCAGGGGTGACTGACCTGCAGTTCTGACTTATTCTTCACTGACAGGGACTTCCCAAACCTGGACCCTAACCCGCTGCTGTTACCTTAGTTCTCTAAACTCTTAATTCTCACTCCATCAGTCCTCACAGTCCTGGAGGGCCCTAGGGTGGCCTTAGAACTACCCAGATAAATAAATGTTCCTTTAATTGTTGACGCACTGTCTCAAACTCCCTACAAGAAACCACCAACTACTGCTACCAACACTGTGACTCAGTCTTCTCAAAGCCCATGTGACAGGAAGCTAGACCAATAACAGCAATTTAATTAAAACAACAAAAGCCTTTGTTATTATTAGCCCTTCTTGGATTCAAAAAAGTGAGGAACATCACAGTGGCATATACACTTTTTAGAATCTTCCCACCTATTTGTTCTCAAAGAGCACAATCCACTCGAACAGCCTCTCGTCCCCAGGCAGAAAGAGAGTGAGTTGACCGTCATTTGGTCAATAATGGACCAAGGAAATCACCTGTGTGGCTCAGTGGTTGAGAGTCTGCCTTTGGCTCAGGTCGTGATCCCAGGGTCCTGGGATCAAGTCCTGCATTGGGCTCCCCACAGGGATCCTGCTTCTCCCTCTGCCTATGTCTCTGCCTCTCTCTGTGTGTCTGTCATGAATAAATAAATAAAATCTTAAAAAAAAAAAAAAAGAATTCCAAGCTTTGGAGGGCACCTGACAGCAGGCCAGTGGGGAAAGAATTAACCCAAATTATAAAAAGTAAACCATAAAAAGTCAGGAAAACAATTTGGTAAAACAAAATAAGTTCCCATGTAGAAAGACATTTGAATTTATTTACTTCACTATATTCAAAGTCATATCCACAACTGAAAATTTATTAAAAAGACTCTGTGTTTAAATTCACATATAGTAAACATGAGTTTCAATTTTTCAAGGCTCCCTTTTCCTGCCTCTCATATAATGATCAACTCTGCAATAACTAAAGATAAGACTGTTGCTAAAGCATATCTTCTCTAAAGCAAATAATTATTCAATCTCTCCAAAAGACAATATTTCTACAATGACGAAGATAGCTTCTCTTTTCATTAAAAAAAAAAAAAAGCACCATATGTAGACTAGAGTGTTTGCTCTCCAGTTTAAGTTGAACTTTCAACTTTACTACAGCATGTTAGATTGAATCCTGGCTTTGTCCACATTAAACTGTCATTTTGTTTTGTCAGCTGCTGGCATTCCACTTTCTCTGGAATATGCATGCTGGTCTTTATGTGGCTACTTCATTGACAGGTGCAAAGACTGAACTGCTAAACAATACATAGAGGTGAAAATGAATGATTATATTAATATAAAAGTAGATAACTTCCAAAGTAGGAAAATGTAAATTGAATAATTATGAAAATAACCAAAAATTGTGATTAGAAAGAATTTATTAAAAGTAGTTCTTGGTTTCTTTTGAATTTGTGCACATAACCAAAAAAATCATAAAATTAAGAAATAAGGTTCATTTATAACAAAGGTTATAATGCTAGTCTGTTTTCAATTTTAAGCACTGAAGCATGTTAAAAATATGTTAATCTTCTAAATTAGGAATCAATAGCCAAGGTCTATAATAACAGAAGGCATGCAATTATGTTTATTAATCACCATAAGACTAACCATATTCCTGATCATATCCACTTTCTCCTTTTCTTGTCAATGAAAGAATCATTACATTCTCCTCTTTCTCCTAATTTCCACAAATTTCTCTCTTCTCAAACTTTGGCCATTCTTTCTGGACTTTACTGTCTCCTTGCCTCTCTCTCCTTTAAACCATTAAATATATTACTATCAAAACAATCTTTCTAACTCACCATGAAGTAAGATAATCTTTTGTCTCTAAAATTTCATTAATCTTGACTTTTACATTAACATTTCTTTTCTTTTTACCTTCTATGTCAAGCAACTATTGTTTAAACACCAGAGTGTATCTGTGGGTCCTGGTTGGTGGTGGGGAGGGGTGAAGAGGGAGTACAAACATGTGAAGAGGGCAGAAGGAGCCTGTGTGCTGACAATTTGGAGAAAAGAGACTGGAGAATTAGGAACATTGAAATAAAATATGAGGCTGCATGCAAGCAAGCATTAATCATTGAATAAGCCAAAAGTAAAACCAAAACATTTAATGACATATATCACCAGTGAATTTTCTTCTAACAAAATTGTTAAGCTAGGGAATTCTTTTAAAAATAGGATAAGTCTTCATCTGATGTGCCCCAAGGGTGCCAATTCATGTCTTCCAGGGGGCTCTCAAACATCTTGGTGGATGATGGAACTACAAAGCCCTACAGAACCCAGACTGATCTGAACTATATGCAAATCTCAAGACAAAAGTCTATGTGGGTTTGGCCTCCTCCTCTGGTTCTATATCATCCTAGACTTTACATACACACCTTTTATCAAACTAATCTAAAAAATTTGTAACCAAAACTCTTCCATGATGGAAATGTCTTTATTAAAGATGATGAAGCCATTGCTTATAATACCAAGAGGGTAGAAACAACATCTCTGGAAGGTATTGTTAAATTGACAGAGATTAGTTAAGTAAATTATGCTACCTCCATGGAGTAAAATACTCTACACAATTGATTATATGTATTGAATGATGTTCCCATATATTTATGTGTGTGTGCAAATCTGCATCAAGATTTGTCTGAGGGCAGCGCCGGTGGCTCAGCGGTTTAACGCCCCCTGCAGCCCAGGGTGTGATCCTGGAGACCCGGGATCAAGTCCCACATCAGGCTCCCTGCACGGTGCCTGCTTCTCCCTCTGCCTGTGTCTCTGCCTCTCTCTCTCTCTAGCTGTGTCTCTATGAATAAATAAATAAAATCTTAAAAAAAAAAAAAAGATTTGTCTGAAAACAGGACGCCTGGGTGGCTCAGTGGTTGAGCACCTGCCTTCCGCCCAGGGCATGATCTCAGAGTCCCGGGATCGAGTCCCATACCGGGCTCCCTGCATGGAGCCTGTTTCTCTCTCTCTCTCTCTCTTTCATGAATAAATAAATAAAATCTTTAAAAAAAAGATTTGTCTGAAAGGATGGTCACAAGGAGTTTTTAACAATTACCTCTGGGTGACAGGATTCTTTTTTACTTTCTTCTTTGACATTTTAAAAATACTTTTATTTTTTTAAGATTTTATTTATTTATTCATGAGAGACACAGAGAAAGAAGAAGAAATACAGGCAGAGGGAGAAGCAGGCTTCCTGCAAGGAGCCTGATGTGGGACTCGATCCCAGGACCCTGGGATCACAACCTGAGCCAAAGGCAGATGCTCAACCACTGAGTCACCAGGCACCTCTTTTCTTTGACATTTCTTTACTGAGAAAATTCTGTAGAAGTATGAGTGTTTTATAAAAAAAGATTCAGGCTTCTGGCATCCCACATAAGAAGAAAAAAAAGCCACTGCCATACTAATTACTAGAAAAATCCAGATACACTACAAAGTCACAACTTGTTTTGGACCCATTAGAAGACTGAGGTCACAACTAGGCAACATGAATTCCAAAGAGGAGCAAGACCTTCCAATGGAAGATGATGCATGAATAGTCTCATCTACAGCAGAAGCAGTATCATGTCAATTGCAACACAAGCAGATAAAAAAAATAAACTAAAATGTAAAGAACCACTGAAGAACAAGTACAGGTTAACAGAGCAGTCTGAACTAGCTGGGGTGACATGTTATAAGGGGGGGTTCACACTCACCCTCAGCTTTTTACCTCATGTCCTACCAGAAGCTCATGAGGATAACTGAGAGCAGGGCAGGACACTTATTGATAGTGCAGACTTCAGGAGGGTATCAGCTCATGCTAAGAGAAAAAGTACCTTCCCTGAGACAGAAGAAAAGTCTTAAATCCCTCGAAAAAGGGAAACAAACTCTCTGGCCAATCAGACTCAAAGAACGTGATTGATGGAGAAGTGTAAGACACCAAGTTCCACCCACTTCTCCCAGGGCATTCCTTTCTAGGAAAGAAAAACTTTCAACTGCTGGGGAGGGCAGCAAAGCTTCTTGCTTACAGAGCATAAGTGAAGACATATTCTGGTAAGGGGAAACAATTAAAGAAACATTTTTCTTCCCTGTAAGCAATTGTCCTGGGCCTTAGAGTTTAATAATACCAAGTAGAGGTTCCTACTATTGCAGAAGGGACAGGAAACTTCTGCCCAAGGCCACTTTCAGATCAAGCAGAAGTAAACCACCACAGGGAGGAGGGGCAAGAATCCTGAGAGAGCCCACTTCTGAGACCCAAGTACACAGCAATCCGCAAAGACTGATCTGGATTAGAACAAGAGAGGACCTTCTCTGCCTCACTTGCAGAACACCAAACAATAGCTGCCTACTACTGAGGAAGGGTAGCATCAAGAGAAAGACCTCTGTGGCACAAGTGGACAGGTTTCTGCTGAAGTTGAGGGTGCAGCAGCACACGGACAAAAGTACTCTCTTTCTCTCATTCCCACTCCAAGCACGTATCCCTGCAAATGGAACATCATGACTGCTGTCAAGAAGAACCACAGCAACCACCAAACTCAACTCAGCTTCTAGCTAGACTGGCTGAACTCCTTACAATAATAATCTGATATAAGAAGATGCATGCTGTTTCCAGATGTGCATACTGTTTACTTCACTTTGTACTAGTCTATACATGATGTTTGGTATTTATTTATTTATTTTTTTTTTAAATTTTTATTTATTTATGATAGTCATAGAGGGAGAGAGAGAGAGGCAGAGACACAGGCGGAGGGAGAAGCAGGCTCCATGCACCGGGAGCCCGACGTGGGACTCGATCCCGGGTCTCCAGGATCGCGCCCTGGGCCAAAGGCAGGCGCCAAACCGCTGCGCCACCCAGGGATCCCTGATGTTTGGTATTTAATCAAAAATTATGAGGCAGACAAAAAAAGCAAGGAAAAAAGAACCTATTGTCGGGAGATAAAGCAATCAACAGAATTGGATTCAAAGATGACTTAGATCTTGGAACTATCAGATGGAGAGTTTAAAATAACTATAACTAACTATAATTAAAATGTTAAAGAAACTAGGAGAAAAGGTAAACAACATGGGTGATAATAGTGAATTTCAGCAGAGAGATGAAAAAAATAGATACATACACATATATATGTAAAAAATACAATGAAAATACTAGGAATGAAAAAGAGAACACTAAAAATCTGATGACTCATTCCTCAGATTCAATATACCTAAGGAAAATAATTAGTGAATTTGAAGGTATGAAAAAGAAATTCTCCTAACTGAAACACAAAGAGGAAAAAATAGTTCAAAATTGGTGAGCAGGACATCCAAGAGTTGTGGCACAGTATCAGTCTAGCATATGTGTAATTGGAGTTGCAAGAGGAGAAGGGAGAGAGAGAATGGGGTAAACGAGATAATTGGAGATATTGTTCAGAGGTTAATCAAAGACAAACCACAAGTTCAAGAAGCTCAATCAAAGGACAGAGAAAGAATGCATTTCCAGAAGACCTGCACTTGAAAAAAAGAAGTTCTTCAGGAAGAGAGAATGTGATACCAGATGGAAATGTAGATCTCTTAGATCTACATTAAGAATGAAAAGTTCCAGGGGGATGACTGAATGGCTCAGTTGGTAAAGCATGCGACTCTTGATCTCAGGGTTGTGAGTTCATCCCCACATTGGATTGGGAGCCTACTTTAGGAAAAAAAAGATTAAAAAATAAAAGTTCTGGGGATCCCTGGGTGGCTCAGTGGTTTGGCACCTGCCTTCAGCCTGGGGTGTGATCCTGGTGTCCTGGGATTGAGTCCCGCATTGGGCTCCCTGCATGGAGCCTGCTTCTCCCTCTGCCCATGTCTCTGCCCCTCTGTGTGTATGTGTGTGTCTCTCATGAATAAATAAATACTTTTTTTAAAAAATAAAAAATAAAAAATAAGAGCTCCAGAAATGGTATAAGTGAAAGTGTCAAATGCATTTGCATTTGACAAATCTTGCTGTGACAAATTATATCAGTTTTTTTATATGAAAACATATTAAAGTTGAAAAGGAGACATTTGAAGCAAGATGAATGGCCAGACCTGAGTTTCATAACTTTTTGGAGGGCACTTAAGAAATACTATCTTCACCACTGAGACTAACTATGCAGTAGAAAATTGCCAAAGGTTCCTAAAAATTGCAGTGACTTCTTATTGATCTTTTACCAATTGGTTATTTGGATGCTTCAGTATGAAATCTTTTTTCAATTGCTTTCCTAATACTTATTCTCCTTAGCTCTTCCAGTGGTTGTATAAAAATCTGTTTATAAAAAACTTTATTAAAGTCTTTCTAATCTTAACATAAGTAATTAACTTAAAATATGTTTATGCCTTATTTCATGAAAACCATTAGAAATAGGGCAGCCCCGGTGGCCCAGCAGTTTAGCCCCCCCTTCAGCCCAGGGTGTGATCCTGGAGACCCGGATTGAGTCCCTCGTCAGGTTCCTGGCATGGAGCCTGCTTCTCCCTCTGCCTGTGTCTCTGCCTTTCTCTCTCTCTCTCTCTCTCTCTCTCTCTCTCTTTCTGTGTGTGTGTGTGTGTGTGTGTCTGTCATGAATAAACAAATAAAAAATCTAAAAAAAAAAAAAAAAGAAAACCATTAGAAATACTATGTATCTTCATCAGATTTACATTCTAGGCGGTGTCCATTCAGGCTCGTGTCATTCAATTCTGGTGACATGAAGAGACCTGTGTAGCTCAGTCAGTTAAGCAGCTAACTCTTGGTTTCAGCTCAGGTCATGATCTCAGGGTCCTGGGATCAAGCCCGATGTCAGGATCCATGCTCAGTGGGGAGTCTGTTTGAGGATTCTCTCTCTTCCTCTCCCTCTGCCCCTACCCCTGCTCATGTTCTCTCTCCCTCTCTCTAAAATAAATAAACAAATCTTTTAAAAAAAATTCTGGTGGCATGAAACTGAATATGGGCTCACCATATGTATACTTTTAGCCAATGGATTGATTGAACTCCATAACACTTCGTGGCATTGGTTGTAGGTAACTACTTCTTGTAGTATATTAAATTATATTACATTCAAATATCCTCATATATATATTCATATATTCAACAGAGGTATGATTCCCACCTTGAAATTGGTGAAGAAGGTCTTCAAGCTATTTTTAGATTTTTAAAAGTCTAAATGAAAGTACCTTGATTCTCTAATAAAGTTGCATATCTTAACAATCCTTAAGAATTCTTTGGATTTGTCTGGCATTAAATCAATTCCGTGAAATATCACTGGTTATCTAAGATTGATTAGATATGCAAGGTAAGAGGGTAAGAGTAATATATACTAAATGAATAAATAAGGGAAAACAAATAACTTTAATTTGTTCCTTTTTTTATGGACAAGCAGAGACTATAGGAAAAGAAAACAAAGGGATATTAAATGAAGAAAAGTTCAAGTACCATCCTCCATGAAATTATATTCCTTCCGAAGAAAAAAATTGATGTATTGTAAAATCATCCTCAGGGTGTGAGGACAAAGCTGGGACTGTGGACACTGGGCCTCAAATGGTCAGGGCTGTGGAAACTGACAAGTTAGCAGAGTTAGATCTAAAGGGGGAGGCCAATATTCCAATGCCCAGTGTTCAGGGGCGTGCAGCTACCTCAGGCTTGGCTCTGGCCAGCATCCATACTGCAGCAGTCCCGTGGTAATAAGTTCTATGACAGAATTCATGGCACCAAGTAGCAGAATTTGTACATGCAATAATGGCAGTTAGAATGAGTGACAGCATGTCAAAAGTTCATGAGAGTAAGACCCAAGTCCAGGAAGTATCAGGACTCTGGCTAAATGACCTAGTGTTCAAGACTGGCCTCAACTTCCAGTGGGAACTGGAGAGAAATCCACAGCTGAAACCCAAGCAAAGGAATAAAGCAACACCATGCATGGAGGGGCAAGATGGCTGCTCTGTGGGTACCTGAATATCAAGGATGATACGTCTGTTACCATGAGGGTGATATTACATGTGGTCAGGACCTAGCAACTGCCCTGCCTGAGAGTGCCTAAGGAAGAATAAAAATTGATACAGATCTCAAATTTATTTTTTCTGGATTCCCACAATTGTATCTTAGATCCTTAATTAAGTTATATTAAAATATCATAAACTCTACAAATAAAATGCCATCACTGTTCCTCAAGAACATAACAAGAAGACAAAGCATTAAAACCATTATGTGATCTATAGATCTATAAAGAACTTCTTAAACTCAACAGCAAAGAAACAAACAATCCAATCATGAAATGGGCAAAAGACATGAACAGAAATCTCACAGAGGAAGACATAGACATGGCCAACACGCACATGAGAAAATGCTCTGCATCACTTGCCATCAGGGAAATACAAATCAAAACCACAATGAGATACCACCGCACACCAGTGAGAATGGGGAAAATTAACAAGGCAGGAAACCACAAATGTTGGAGAGGATGTGGAGAAAAGGGAACCCTCCTGCACTGTTGGTGGGAATGTGAACTGGTGCAGCCACTCTGGAAAACTGTGTGGAGGTTCCTCAAAGAGTTAAAAATAGACCTGCCCTAGGACCTAGCAATTGCACTGCTGGGGATTTACCCCAAAGATTCAGATGCAATGAAACGCCAGGACACCTGCACCCCGATGTTTCTAGCAGCAATGTCCACAATAGCCAAACTGTGGAAGGAGCCTCGGTGTCCATCGAAAGATGAATGGATAAAGAAGATGTGGTTTATGTATACAATGGAATGTTCCTCAGCCATTAGAAATGACAAATACCCACCATTTGCTTCAACGTGGATGGAACTGGAGGGTATTATGCTGAGTGAAGTAAGTCAATCGGAGAAGGACAAACATCATATGGTCTCATTCATTTGGGGAATATAAATAATAGTGAAAGGGAATATAAGGGAAGGGAGAAGAAATGTGTGGGAAATATCAGGAAGGGAGACAGAACATGAGACACTCCTAACTCTGGGAAACGAACTAGGGGTGGTGGAAGGGGAGGAGGGCAGGGGGTGGGGGTGAATGGGTGATGGGCACTGAGGGGGGCACTTGACGGGATGAGCACTGGGTGTTATTCTGTATGTTGGTAAATTGAACACCAATAAAAAATAAATTTATTTAAAAAAAGAAAAAAGAGAAAAAAAAAAAAACATTATGTGGGTAGCCCGGGTAGCTCAGCGGTTTAGCGCTGCCTTCAGCCCAGGGTGTGATCCTGGAGACCCAGGATCAAGTCCCATGTCAGGCTCCCTGCAGGGAACCTGCTTCTCCCTCTGCCTGTGTCTTTGCCTCTCTCTGTGTCTCTCATGAATAAATAGATGAAATCTTTAAAAAATAAAAATAAAAAAATAAAACCCATATGTGGTTCTTTTTTTTAAAGCTTTATCAATATTATCTCATTAATTATTCCAATTCTCCTCGTCGTAGCCTTTCTTACCCTTGTTGAACGAAAAGTTCTAGGCTATATACAATTCAGAAAAGGGCCCAATATTGTAGGACCATATGGTCTTCTCCAACCCATCGGCGATGCACTAAAACTTTTTACACAGGAACCCCTATGACCCCTCACATCCTCTATATCTAAATCCTAGCACCAATCCTAGCCCTACCACTAGCCCTTACCATATGAATCCCCCTTCCCATACCTTATCCTTATTTATTTATTCATGATAGAGAGAGAGAGAGAGAGAGAGAGGCAGAGACACAGGCAGAGGGAGAAACAGGCTCCATGCCGGGAACCCACGCGGGACTGGATCCCGGGACTCCAGGATCGCGCCCTGGGCCAAAGGCAGGCGTCAAACCGCTGAGCCACCCAGAGATCCCCCATCATGTGATTCTTATCTAAAAACATTTTTCCTTTGTGCAACAAAAATTGAATATGATTTTCGCTAAGATCTTTTCAGTCCCAAATATACTGAAAGTATTTAATTTATCATTGAACTACTCAGAATAAGACAATGTAGAAAGTAAAAGCCACTTTCAGTTGACTTCTATATATAATATAACTCAGCTTGCCAATTTTGGAGAGCATAATCTAAAGATGAATTCATCTTAGTGGCAAATGAAAATTTTGATTTTGAAATAAAACAAGTATAGAGTATATGATTCTAATAATCCCTACATTGTAAAGCTATTTGATGAAAGATCTAGTACAATATGGAAAACTCTTTTGTGTCAACAAAGTCTCTCAAAATACAATGAGTATCCTTTGACAGCCTCTGAAGATCATGCACATGCGCAGGATGATCCTATCTTTGGATCAAACAGCCATCCACTCTGGCCAGATCCACAATGACAAAATGCAGGCTTTCCCATGTTGCTCTGCAGGACTCTTAACTGCCTGCCCTACCAAGCAAAGCCAAGGTTAAAAAGAATGAAATAATGAAACAATAAACAGATTATATTATTTTCTTCTCTGGTGATGTTTATTTCAAGCTTCATGTGGAATTTAATCAAATAAGAGGCTTGCATAGGAGGACAACAACGGTCAATTTCAGAAAGAAAGATTTTTTCCCCTCACCTACCTAGCCTATAATCCTATAACAATCATTCTCTATTTTATAATAATATTTTTATTAAATCACTAGCTTGCAGGGTGAATGTGATCATAATTGCAAGACTATTGCGAAAATATTTTACCTGACAATTTTTAAATGTGAAAAGAATAATGGTCTAGAGTTTTTATTGAAGTCGTCTATGCTGTACAAATTGCTTTGTAGTGAGTGAACTTTAAGGATGCGGACGCGATTGACTTTGTCCATGTCCCATTTCCCACACAGACAGTCCTAATGCTTTCTGCAGATCTAAGCACACACCATATGTTCTATCAGCATAGACCAGGTTACCCCATGGAAGCTCAGAAGTCTTCCAGGGAAGCATTTACTGGGTGCAACCTTAATTAACTAATTACCCTGGGGAGGGGGGAGGAGAGAGGTTTGCAAAAACCCCTGGGAATCCAATCTAACCTTGTTACGTGAAACTTTCGTATTTGAAATGTTTCACAGATATCAAAAAATAAACTTTACACAAAACACTGTGCAAATACAAATTTTATGTTGTGAAATCTTTCATAAATAGAAATCAAACAGCAATGTTCCTATCGTGCTTTTCAGACTGGCTAAACACCCAGTTTATCACTGTGTACTCCACTATGTGAAGCACGTGTGCTGTTCCCACCGAATGACACAGATTTCAAAAAAATAAGTATGATTAATTAGATAAGATAAATGACTGATGTAAAAAGTTCCTTCGGCGAGCTCTCTGTTTGGTCATTTACATGCGATACATGTCGCAAAACCCTTTAAAGACAATTTTTAAGAAGTCCAGCTACGTCAATGTCATGAAAGATTTAAAAAAGAAAAAAGAGGAAAATTAAAGTCAGTGTGCATAATGCATCAAGTTAATCTGCCGTGAAGACGGTGCCGCATGGAAAGGTCAGATATAAGGGGGCACTTCTATGGAAATTACTAACAATGAAAATGTATATGATAGTGTTAATGGTGACCTAGAAAAATATACTTCAGTTTTAAATGGAGTCAATTAATAGAAATATGTGCACACCAGCTTATGTCACCTCCCCCCTCCTCTGGTCTAATTTTTACTTACGGTTAAACATTAACTTCTGAGTCTCTCCAGCCGACAACACACACTGTGAGGCTTTGGCAACATCAAAATAACAATCCTATATGGTCAGAAGGGGAGACTCTGACTCTAACAGAACATCCCACTGAACTGACACCTCTGAGAGATCCTATCAGCCCTGTCTCTCCTTTACGATGCATCTTCTGTGACTGAGGACAAGTGGTTATTTCTGCCCCTTGTGGCTGTGAACTTGGAAGCTCAAATTTCAGCTGGAAATCGAGAACCCTGGAGTTTTTTAAATCTGCCATTGTAGGGTTTAGATAGGGCCTGGGGCAGCTCCCCGTGCTGCTCTGATCTTGGGGTTCTGCTGCTCAGTCCCACACACCTCCCCTGCTCTGCAGTCCTCCCGTCATCCTCTCAGAGCCTGAGACCCCAGACTCTGCCCACCCCTCCACTCCCCACAGCCAAGGGACCTGATTTCATGGCAGCTGATGGAACCTTCTGGAACAGGGCACAGCCTCAGCCATATGCTCCCTAAGTCTGAGGCTGACACTAGAACCCCTCCCTCAGTCCGGCTGACCTGTCCGCCAGGTCAGCCGACAGCATTGCACACTCAGCCTCGGGGCTAGATTTCGTTTTGTTCAGTTTTTTGTTGTTGTTGTTGTTCTTTGGTGAACAAAAAACAAAAACAAAGTAAACCCCACAAACACACACACACACACACACACAAACAAATGGATAAACAAAAAACTTCCCTAAGAACTGCATTCTAAACATCTTCCTTCTAGAACCTAGGCGCTGGTTGGTCATGCACCAAATTCTGCCCCCCCCCCCCCCCCCCCCCCCCCCCGCCAATAACATTCTCCTCCTTTGGAAATTACGCTGGTTTCCAGTTGTCTATACTTCCTGATTGGAAGTGGAAATGCTTTCAGAGGAGAATGCTTTATCTCAGCCCCTGGGGGCTACACCAGGGCCTCTCTTCTCTACCTGCTGGCTTGCTCCTCTGCTGGGGAGGAGGAGCCATGAGCCTTGCCCAGTGGGTGGTGGGCATGAGGGGTCTGTACCTTTGCATTTGAAACAAGGATGACACAGGCAGCATGATCCTGCTCTGCTCCTCCTGCCCAAAGTGTGAGAGAGGCAGACTCTGCCCCCACAGGAGGAGGAGGAAGAACAAGGCGAGGTGCAGGAGCCAGGCAGAGGAGTACGGGAAGGGCTACATGTTGGCTCCATGTATCACCAGGGGGCTTCTAAGCTTTCTAAAAATCAACATGGAAAAAGAGTTTTGACGAGTTATACAATTCACGGTGCCCACAGGCCAGATCAGTTGCTCAGAGAACTACAATTCCTGTAGCTCACAGCAGAAGCAAGGTCTCCACAGGAACATTCTAAAGGGCAGGGTTGTGTCATGCACGATGATGAGCAGAGCTTTAGCGGTGTCCACACACCAAGTCAACGTTGATTTGACTGTCAGAGAGCTACCTCTTAACATGCTCTCTTATACAGACCAGTAATGCTGCCTCGGGTCCAGTAAAAAGCAATTCTGATTATTTGGGGGGGATGATGGGTTGGGAGAGTAATAGCATATCATTCATGCACACGTGTCTCTGGTGATGTGAGTTCATACAGTTGTCAACTGAGAATACTATGAGAAAATGGACTATATGGCTGCATGACCCTCAGGGGATTTTCAGTATGTTGACTCTTCTTCTCTTGTTTATTCATGAGAGACACATAGAGAGAGGCAGAGACACAGGCAGAGGGAGAAGCAGACTCCATCCCACGCCCCCGAGATCATGACCCTCTGAGCCACCCAAGTGCCCTTTTCAGTAAGCTGGACAGGTCCTGGGCAGTAATGAGTTAGGAATTATACACCCTAGAAAGTGCTTGGAACATGGCTTTTCTGTCTTGCTAATTTAATAGAGAGCCACTGAGCCTTAGTGGCTAAGCTAAATTAAACATCAACTTGTGGATAATGGTGGCATCCTCTTGGGCAGTCAGGGGGACCCAACAAGAACACCTTGGTGTGGAGACCTCCCTGTCCAGCTCAGGCATAGAGAGTAGGGGAACCTGATATATGAGATGGTTGGCCTTGCTGACGTTGGCCTTGAGGTCACAATAGTGCTAACACAGTAGGGGCCCTGTGTGGACACGGGTGTCCTAGGGTGGGGTCAGAGGACTGGTTCTTACCGAGGGATGCTCTTCCTTTGCAGATTTCTTTGGTGTCTTAACTATCTTGGTCTTAACAGTCGCTACAGTGAGGGAGGGTGAGTGTAACCTTGAAATGGCTCTATTTCTGGATGGAATCCTGGGCTGTGAGGGCCACGGAGACAAAGCGGTCTCTTTCACTTTGACTGGTTTCAGGCTCTGGCACACAAAGAGAAGGGGCTTTGTTATTCTCACTTCACTCTTCAGATTCGCATCCCTTTCTTTTCCTCCCTTGAGGGGGCATTGCATGGTCAAGTTTTCAGCCCCAAAGGGTGTAGATCTGTTCCTTTGCCCAGTCCCACACTCCTTTTTTGGCCCGATTTAATGTGTAGGCTGGGTCTGTTTTTCCACCCCTCCCACTGATGCCACTGTACTAAGAAAAACATACCAACAGATCAGGGTTTTCTGGAAGCACCTGGAAAGGAGGGAGTGGGGTGAAGTGGCAGCTTGAGTACTGTATCTTATTTGTAGGAAGCTAGGGGAATAAAAGGTTGGAGTGAAGGGACAGGAACCCAAGGAGATAGGGTATGAACCTAACTAGGGCTTAGTGCATCAGGATGACACCTTCCCCTCTCCCTCAGCTGGGCATCCCTTCTTTGTTGGTTTATACCGTCTCGTGGACCTCAGCCATCGGGATCCTGGACTCCCATCCACACTTTTAAGCATTTTCTTCTTCAAAATCAGATTTTGGAAAGTGAAAAGTCTCAGGACAGTATGTATACATTCTTCAACCCAGATGTCAGATTAAGACTGGCATAGAATAAAAGAAGAAAAAAAAATTTAAATGCAAACCTTGCTGCCTGAGCTGTCCAACTTTTTCCTTATTTCCATGTCCTCCTTCTGTTTATTAATCTGTGAAATTGAAGGCACATATCATTTGTTATCATTTGCAAATATTTTAAAAAGGAGAATTTTTCTATTAAACTTCCTCAAGCAATGAAAGAATAGAATTATAAACCACTTAACTACTAACACTATTATGAGAACATAAATTATACTGTTGAATATGAATTAGAAGAGAAAATAAATTTGTGCCAAGAAAAAAGCAATTGAAAGAGGTGAACAGAAAGAAATAAAATTATGTTTAAAGTCATTAGCATTTGTTCATTGTTTTAAGCATAATAAGGATTATAGAGAAACATACATTGTTTGCTTTTGTGGTAATAATTCATCTCATATTATAATGATAGCTATAAATCCCAGGTCATATAAAAGTTTTGGAGAAATTTCAGATAATTCAATAGCCAGACTTCAAGCATAATGATGAAATTTTGATTTAAAGAGTCAATCCTAGTTTTCAGGCATGAAAGGTTTTTTCCCCTCCTAACCCCATAAGAGGCTTTTGATGATATCTATATAATTGAGATATAATCAATATATAACATTATATTAGTTTCAGGTGTACAACATAATAATTCAAAATTTGTATATGTTGCAAAATGATGGCCACAATAAATCTAGTTAACATCCACCACCATAAATACAGTTTTTTTTTTTTTGTGATGGGAACTTTTAAGATTTATTCTCTTAGCAATTTTCAAATCTATAATACAGTATTATTAAATATGGTCACTGTGTTGTACATTACATCCCCATGACTATTTATTTTATAACTGGAAATTTGTATCTTTTGATCACCTTCAGCCATTTCACCCACTTCCCAACCCACCTCTGGCAACCACCAATTCACTCTCTAAGTTCATTTTTCTGTTTTTTCTTTTTTTTCAGATTCAACATATAAGTGAGATTATACTGTATTTGTCTTTCTCCAACTTACTTCACTTCATATAATGTCCTTAAGATTCATCCATCTTGTGCACACGTCAATAATATTAAGCTGTTTTCATCATATGAATCTATGACTATTGCCAGTTATTCTAATTCTGGATAACCTTATGAAATTAAACAATGGTGAGATACACCTCTAATCATTAATCTCACTGGCACGACTATTTTAAAATTTTTCTCTCACCTACAGATAGAGCAGAATTCAACAGAAGGCAGTTCTGCTTCATGAAATCTTGAGGTCTAGGAGAATAGTAACTGAAGTCCACGAAGCATTGCATTAAGGAAGAACTGGGCAGGTGTGCTAAGAGCAAGGAGAATGTACAAAGCTTGGATTTGTTTTAAATGCAGTGGGACACTGCATAATTTTTCATAAAATGAGAAAGTTTAAGTGTGTGAGAGGGATGTGTTTGTGATATAATATTTACATTATGAAGTCATAATTTGGGGGGAAATTATATTTATGGTCACAGTTAAGTAACTGCTATGAAGCCAACCCTCCCACAGATGACAGCTAGACTTTTTTTTAACTTCTGGAAAAAAAATTTTTTAAAAATTACCTGAAGACAATGGCTTTTAACTTAATAGCAATGCTCAATCTGTCTGGGTGGAGCAACAAACTATGATGGAAAACTTGAAGCCTTTCAGGATTGCTGAAGACACTGTTAGGGCAGCCATAGCTAGTGAAAGTCCCAAGGCAAGGAAATCCCAAAGAAAGTCAGACTGCGGAGCCTTCAACTTTGTGCATAAATTTTGCCCAAATCCTTAGCAGATGCCGGAATCACGCTTGGCAGTAAAGCTAATGCTCAAAGATTGAATTGAAATTTGAGCTCCCACCCACCGCATGTGAGGCAGAGCTTGCAGTCTGAATCAAGTTAAGTGATTTTTTTTTTTTTTTTTAAGTAGGCTCCATACCCAACCTGAAGCTCAATGCAGGGCTTGAACTCACGACCCTGAGATTACTACTTGAGCTGAGATCAAAAGTCAGACATTTAACCTACTGAGCCACTTAGGTGTCCCTAACTGCCTGATTTTTAAAAATGACACATAATGTTCATAATGCCTGTAAAATCCCCAAAATGCTCAACATACAAATGTGTGTTGCTGATCTATGCTCACGTGAAAAGACTATTAATGTGGACTGACAGTGAGATAGGAAGCTCAAAAGTAGTGGAATGAGGTCTCTGAAGTGCTGAAGGAATGGAAAAAAGTCAAAAACTGTTAACTCGGATTTGTACTGACAGAAAATATCTTTCAAGATTGAAGGCAAGAGAAAGATATTTTCAGGTAAAGGAAAAATAGAAGGATTGTGTCACCAGGATAAACATTAAAGGAAGCTCCTCAGACTGAAGAAAAATGATCCCAGGGAGAACATCCAATCTTTAGGAAGGAATTCAGAACATCAGAAATGGTCAATATGTAAGACTATTTTGTCTTAATCTTTCAAATACATATAACTGCTTAAAGCAAAAATCGTAGACATAAATACAATACATAAAACAATATTTCTATATTTTACATGAAACTGCCCTAAATTAACCTTAAGTAAACTGTAAAAGGTTATGGATGTAAATTGTAATTGCTAGAGCAACCACTAAGAGATAGGCAAAAAAGCCAAAATGATAATAAATTAAATTGGAATTCTACTATATATTAAAGGGACAGCAAGAAGAAGAAGAACAATAACAACAACAACAACAGCAACAACAACAACAGAGGAAAGACAACAATGAAAAAATCCGGATAGGACACCCAAAAAGCAAATAATAAAATGGTACACTTAAAGCTAATTCTATCAATAATAACATTGAGTGTTGATAGACTGAACAGTCTAGTTAAAATGCAGAAAGAGGCAGAATGTATAAAAAAGAAACACTCAATTTTTACTGTCTATAACACAAGCACTTTAACTATAAATACACAGAGAGGCTGAAAATATATGTATTGAAAAAATGCAATGCAAACATAAGAAGGCTGGAGGTACTACATTTATACCTAACATGTATAGTAGATTTCAGGATTAGAGAATCACTAGAGATAGAGTGGGACATTTTATAATGATAAAAGGATCAATTTATGAGAATACATAATAATTATAAATGCAAATGGACCTAATAACAGAGCTTTAAAACACATAAAGTAAAAAATTTTTCAAAATTATATAGCCATATAACACTGCTCTCTCAGCAACTGAAAGAACTAAGCAAAAAAGTTAAAGACATATAGATGACCTAAAAAACACTATTATGGGCAGCCCGGGTGGCTCAGCGGTTTAGTGCTGCCTTCAGTCCAGGGCGTGATCCCGTAGACCTGGGATCGAGGTCCGCCTCGGGCTCCCTGCGTGGAGCCTGCTTCTCCCTCTGCCTGTGTCTCTGCCTCTCTCTCTGTGTGTCTCTCATGAATAAATAAATAAAATCTTTAAAAATTTTTTTTAAAATAAATAAAATAAAAAACACTATTACTACCTTGATTTAATTGATAACTGCCCAATATAAATTATTTTCAAGCAGATATAGTACAGTAAATGATACATGATACACTATATGCTTTTTGGCCATGCAATAACTGCCAACAAATGAATAAAAATTTAAATCGTACAGAGGATGTTCTTTGATTACAGTGGAATTAAACTAGAAATGAATAACATAAATATTTGTAGGAAAATCACTAAATTTATAAATTAAACAACAGAATTCTAAAACACAAGGGAAATCAGAAATTAGACAATGCTCCAAACTGAATGAAAATATAGGATATCAAAACGTGTATGGTGCTGCTTAGAGGGAGATTAATAGCTTTAAATGCCCAAATACAAATAATAAAAAGCCTGAGATCAATGATCTCAAGTTCCATCCTAAGAAGGTTAAAAAAAAAAAAAAAAGAATACAGAGTAAGCAAAAGGTAAATAGAGGGGAGAAAAGGACAGAGATCAGAGCATATATCAATTAAATAAAAAAGAAAAAAATAGACCCAAAACTAATGTCTTGAAAAGATCAGCAAAATTAATAAAACCCCAACTAGATTGATCGAGAACATAATTTATTAAAACTGTAATAAAAGATGATTCATTATTTCAGATCCTATAGATACTAGAAGGATTATAAGAGAGTGTTATGGAAAACCTCATACTGACAAATACATAATTAAATAAAGTGAAAAAATTGAATAATACAACTTAACAAAACACAAAATGAAATAGAAAATGTGAATAGCTCTATAGCTATTAAAGAAAACAAATCCATTATCAAAAACTTTTGCATAAAGAAAACTCTAGGTGCAGGTGCTTTCACTGGTGAAGTCTATCAAACATTTTAAAAGAAATAACAGAAATCTTTTCACTAACACCACTTAGGTGTTAGTGAAACCTAACATGAGAAGACATATTTGTTGTTTCAGAAGATAGAGAAGACATATTTCTCAAGTCATTTTATGAAGCCAACATAACTCTAACACTAAAACCCAAAAAACATGCATATACACAAAGAAAGAAAATTTAGAGATCAATGTCTCCTATGAACATAGATTCAAAAGTCCTCAACATACTACTAGTAAATTGAGTGCAGTAACATAGAAAATGTAAGAAAGGTCACAATAGAGGGGTTCACCTCAGAAATGCAAAATTGCTTCAATATTCACAAACCAAAGTATTTCACCATATTACAGGATAAAGGGAAAAATATATAGTCATTTCAATAGCTGCAGAAAAAAACACATTTGATAAAATTCAACAGTCATTCACAAAAGGAACTCTCAGAAAGTAGGAATAAAAGGAAATCTTCTCACCCTGATAAATGACTGCCATGAAAAATCTATAGCCAAACACACTTAATGATGACGCAATAAAGTTTGCCCCCCTCTGAGGCGGAGAAGGTGACAAGAATGCTTCTTCTCACCACTGTTATGTAACACTGTATTGCAGGTCCTAAATATTGTTATAAACACTAAAAAGAGAAGTGCCTGGATGGCTGGGTTGGTTAAGTGCCTGCCTTTGACTCGGGTTATAATTCCTGGGTCCTAGAATTGAACCCCACATTGGGCTGCCTGCTCAGCAGGGAGTCTGCTGGTTCCTCTCTCTCTGCTCCTCCTCCCCATTCGTGCTCTTTCTCTCTCAGGTAAATAAAATCTTTTTTTTTTTTTTCAGGTAAATAAAATCTTAAGAAAAAAAGGAAAAGAAATAAAAGGTACAAAGCTTAGAAACAAATAAGTAAAATTATCTCTATTTACAGAAGACCTGATTGCTTACATATCAAGAATCTACATGTTGTTTACATTTTAAGGAATCTACGAAATTACTCTATTAGGTGAATCTAGCATGGTTGAAGAATACAAAGTTACAATAAAATTGATTTTTTTTTTTTTTTAAGATTTTATTTACTTATTCATGAGAGGCACAGGGGGAGAGAGGCAGAAACAGGCAGAGAGAGGCAGGCTCCATGCAGGGAGTCCGACGTGGGACTCGACCCCGGGACTCCAGGACCACGCCCTGGGCCAAAGGCAGGCACTAAACCGCTGAGCCACCCAGGGTTCCCCCTGATTGTATTTTTTATATACCAGTACCAAACAATTGGAAATAAAACTTAAGGGCAGCCCCGGTGGTGCAGCGGTTTAGCGCCGCCTGCAGCCCAGGGTATGATCCTGGAGACTTGGGATCCAGTCCTGTGTCGGGCTCCCTGCATGGAGCCTGCTTCTCCCTCTGCCTGTGCCTGTGCCTCTCTCTCTCTCTCTCTCTCTCTCTCTCTCTCTCTCTCTCTGCGTGTGTCTCTCATGAAAAAATAAATAAAATCTTAAAAGGAAATAAAACTTAAAACAATTCCACTTCTAAATGCATCAAAAAAGGTAAAATATTTAGGAATAAATTTAACAAAAGATGTGCAAAAACCTCCACTGAAAATGAAAACATATTGGCAACAAAAATTAAAGAAGACCTAAATAAATAGAGATGTATACTATGCTTATGGGTTGGATGATTCAGTCTAGTAAATTGTTTGTAGGTCAATCTCCTCGAGTGTATCTGTACATTTTTATCACAATCCTAATCATAAAACAGGTTTTTTTTGTAAAAATGGACAAGTTGTCTCTCAAATCTACATGGAAATATAGAGCATCTAGAATTTTCAAAATGACTTTGAAAAGAACAAAGTTGGAGGACTTACCGTTACTTGTTTTCAAGACCCAGTATAAAGCCACAGAAATTAACATAGTGTAGTACTAGCTTAAGGGTTAACAATTCATTACAACAGAATAGAGAACCCCAAACTATACCTGGCTGATTTTCAACAAAGGTTCCAAAGCAATCAACATAACGGGTGGGTGGCTCAGTTGATTAAGTGGCCAACTCTTGATTTAGGATCAGGTGATGATCTCAGGGCCCTGGGATCCAGCCCTGCCTCTGGTTCCTTGCTCAGCAGGAGTCTGCTTGAAATTCTCTTTCCCTCTCCCTCTGCCCCTATCCCCATTTGCTTGCTCTCTATCTCTTTCAAATAAATAAATAAATAAATCTTTAATATATATATGCATTTATATATGTTATGTATATATATTATACACCTAAAGATAAGGTGTTTTGGTTTTTTTTTTAGAAGGAAATATAAAAGAATATCTTCTTGACTTCAGGGTAAGGCAAGGGTTTCTAAGCATACATAAAGCAATATCCATAAAGGAAAGTAGCTGATAAATTAGGCTTTAAGATAAAGATATATTTTCCCATCAAAATACATTGTCAAGCAAATGAACAGAAAAGGTATAACCGAGGAAAAATATTTATAAAATGTATATCTGGCAAGACTGGTATCCAAGATAAATTTTTTCTATTGTAGTTGTATGTTTAGTTTGGAAGAAACTTTCTAGTTATATCTAGCTTCTCTGCACTTATTCGCTAATAAAAAAAAACCCTCAATATTTTAAAATGTACTTTTATTTTGAAATAATTGTAGATTCACATGCAATGATAAGGAATACTATACCAAGAACCTGTAATACTCTTTACTTCCTTTCCTCTAATGTTAACAACTTGGAAAACTATAGTACAATATCACAACCAGGACCTTGACGTTGATACAACCCAGTAATATTATTCAGATTTCCCTAGCAGGCATTTGTATGTGTGTATTTCACTTCATACTAGCTCAGCACCTGTCAAGCCACAGAATCAACACACAGATCCCGTGTTGCCCTTTTGTAACACACCCCCCCATACTGTGCCCCTCTCCCTATCGTTAATCCTGGCAACCACTAATTTGTTCTCCATTTCTAACACTTCATCGTCTCAAAAGTATTGTATAACTATATTGCACACCTGAAGCTAATATAATAGTGTATGTTAACTATACTGGAATTTTCAAAGGAGTGGCATATAAATGAATCATACAATGTGCAGCCTTTTGGGACTGGTTTTTTCATTCAGCATAATTCCCTTGAGATTCATCCAAGTTGTTCCTGTATCTTTAGTTTATTCCTTTTTGTTGCTAAATAATATTCTGAGGTATGGTTATCCCATGTTTAACCATTCATATGTTTAAGGACATATGGGTTGCTTCCAGATTTTGACTATTACGAATAAAGCTGTTTTGAACATTTGGGTATAGCATTTTGGTTTGTGAATATGTTTTTATTTTTCTGGGAGAATGCGTAAGAGTGCAGTTGCTGAGCTATATTGTAATTGCATGTTTAGTTTTTAAAGAAATTGTCAAACTGGTCTCCTAGTTATTCAGTTTCTCTCCATCCTTGCCAGGATTTAGTGTTGTCACCACTTTTTAAAAAATTTTAATCAGTCTGGGGGCGCTTGGGTTGCTCAGTGGTTGAGCATCTGCCTTTGGCTCAGGTCATGATCCTGGGGTCCTGGGATCGAGTCCTGCATCAGGATCCCCGCAGGGAGCCTGCTTTCTGTCTGCCTATGTTTCTGCCTCTCTCTGTGTCTCTCACGAATAAATAAAATTTTAAAATCTTTTAAAAATATTTAATCAGTCTGATAGATCTGTAGTCATTATCTCAGTGTGGTTTATTTTGCATTTCCCTCATGGGGAGCACTTTTTCATGTGCCTCTTCAATAATATGTCTGGTCATGTCTTTTGCTCTTTTTCTAGTTGGATTTTTTTTCTACTGCTGAGTTTTGAAAGGTCTTTATTTACTTGGATGTTAGTCCTTTGTTAGATACATGGTTCACGAAATTTTTCTCTACATCTGTCAGTTATCTTTCTTCATGATGATATCTTTGCTTCATGTGTGCTTTCATGGAGAAAAGCTTTTAATTTTAATAAGATCTGTTATGGACTGAATCCTTGTGTCCATGCAAAATCCATGTGATGAGTCCCCAATGTGATGATATAAGTAGGTGGAGCCTTTGGGAAGCAATTAAATTTAGATTAGGTCATAAGACTCCCATGATGGGATTGATCCCCTTATAAGAAGAGGAAGAGAGTGAGCTAGAGTGCTCTAGCTCTCTGTCTGTCTGTCTCCCTCTCTTCCCCCACCTACCCAGCACTTGATGTGCACCCACTGAAGAAAAGCTAAGTGAGCACACTGGGAGAAAAGAGCAGTCTGCAATCCAGGAAGCAGGCTCTCACTAAACACCCAATCTGCTGCTGGCCTCTTGATCTTGAACTTCCCAGCCTCCAGAACTGCAAGAAATAAGTGTTTGTTGTTTAAGCCATCCAATCTGTGGTGTTTTCTTATACCAGCCCATGTATATTAAGATAGGACAGGGTCCAATCTATCAATCTTTCCTTTTCTGAACTGTGCTTTTGGTATCAAGCCTAAGAACTCTTTGCCTAACCCTACACACCAAAGATTTTCTCTTTTTCTCCCCAAATGTTTATGGCTTTATATTTTATATTTAAGTCTATAATCCATTTTGAATTACTCTTTGTGTTAGGTATAAGGTTTACATGAGGTTCATTTTGGGGGCTGCAGATGTCCAATTGCTCCTGCACCAAATGCTGAAAAGGCTATCCTTCCTCCAGTAAACTGCTTCTACACTTATGTCAAAAAAAAAATCAGTTGAACATATTTGTGTGGATCTACTTCTGGGTTCACTGTTCTGTTCCATTGACTAGTCTAGTCCTCTACAAATACCACAGTTCTTTGATTACTGATAATAAATCTTATATCAGGTAAAGTGAGTCCTTCTAATTTATTCATCTTTTCAAGATTGGTTTAGCTCTTCTAGGCCCTTACCTTTAGAATAAAATTGTCTATGTCAGCAAAACAAAACAAAACAAAACAAAAAACCTAGCTGGGATTTTGATAGAAATGCATTAAACTAGAGCTCAACTTGTGGAAGAACTGACATCTTTACTGCCTTGAGTTGTCCAATTCATGAACGCAGTAAGTCTTTTCATTTACTTGAGTCTTTGATTTCTTTCATAAGCATTTTATAATTATCAGCATACAGAACCTATATATGTTTGGTTAGATTTATATCTATTTATGTTTTCTTTGGAGCAAGTACAAATTACACTGTGTTTTTAATTTTTGTTTCCATATGTTCTTCCCTGACATATAGAAAGGCAATTGATTTTTAGAAAGAAAATATTCAGTCTTTTACCATTGAGTCTGATGAAAGATATAGGACTTTTTTTTTGGCACATGTTCTTCATCAATTTGAGGAAGTTCCTTCTTTTCCTAGATTGCTAAGCGCTTTTTTCATGAATGGGTGTTGGACTTTTTTTCAAGTGATTTTTCTCCATCAGTTGACATGATCTTATGCTATGTCTTTATGGATTTTATTGATTTATTTTTAAATGTTGAACTAGGCTTTTGTATCATGAATAAATCCCAGTTGGTCATAATGTATAATTTTTTATACATAGTAGGCTTCAATTTGCCAATATTTGTTGAATATTTTTGCACCTGAATTCATTAAAGATATTGCCCTATACTTTTCCTTTTTTTGCATACGGTCTTTTTCTGGTTTTGGTATTATACTAGCCTCATATGATGCACTGAGAAATTATTCTGCTTCTTTGAATTTTCTGAAATATATAAAACTAGTGTTAATTCTTTACTGTCTGGTAAGATTCTTTATTGAAACTATCCAGACATTCTGGAAATTCTTTTTTTCAGGAGCTTTTAAATTATACATTCAATTTTTATGGTCGTATGACTTTTAAGATTATTTATGTCATCTTAATTGAATTTTGGTAGTCGTTGGTTTTTGAGGAATTGTTTCATTTGTTTCCTAAGTTTTGAAACTCATGAACATAAAGTTTTTGTAGGTTACCCAATTATCCTTTATTTACTTTTTAAAAGATTTTATTTATTTATTTATGAGAGACACAGAGAGAGAGAGAGAGGCAGAGACACAAGCAGAGGGAAGAGCAGGCTCCATGCAGGGGGCCCAATGTGGGACTCGATCTTGGGTCTCCAGGATCACACCCTGGGCCGAAGGCAGGTGCTAAACCGCTGAGCCACCTCGGCATTCTGCCTCCAATTATCCTTTTAAAGATGACAAGTTCTATAATGATATCCTATTTTATTGTTAAAGTTGGAGATTTGTGTCTTTTGCCCATCTCTTTCCATATTTAATAGTCATGCTAGATATTTATCAATTTTATTGATTTATTTTTGTTGATTTCCTCTGTTTGCCTATTTTTCAATTCTATTTATTTCTGCTATTATCATTATTTCCTTCCCTTATGTTGACTTGGGTTTATTTTGCTCTTTTGTTTCTAATTTCTTGAGGTAGAAATTTCAATTATTGATTTGAGACTCTCTCTACTGTAAGCATTTAGAGCTATAATTCCTTCTTAACACTGCTTCAGCTCTATCTCATATATTTTATATGTTTTATTTTTCATTCTACTTTATGTACTTAAAAAATTATATTCAGACTTCCTATTAATCTTCCTATTCCCAGTTTGCTAAGAGTTTTCATCATAAATATATATTGGAGTTTCTCATGTGTTCTACATCTATCTGCCCTCTGGCTCCAACATTTTACATTTTTCCCATAAACAAAATCCTCTCCTGTACCTTATTCTAGAAATTCTGAGGTTTTAGCTATTACATTTAGGTTTATGGTCCATTTGAGTCAATTTTTATATGAGGTGTGAGGTTGAGTTGAGGTTCGTTTTTTCTTATAGCTATCCAAGTGTTCCAGCACCCTTTGTTGAAAAGATCATACTTTCCTGCTTGAATTGGCTTGGGCACCTTTGTCTGAAATAAATTTATCATATATGACCCAGTAGGTTTTTTTCTGGGGTCTTTATTCTATTTCATCAAACTATGTTTATCCTTATATCAGTATCATTATACCTTGTCTACTGTGCCTTTACAGTAAGTCTTGAAAGCAGGTTGTGTGAATCCTTCAGCTTTGTTCTTTTTCAGAATTATTTCAGCTATTTATGATCCATCAATTTCCATATAAATTTTAGAGGAGCTTGTTGGTTAAAAAAAAGTCTTCTAGGATTTTGACTGAGGTTGTGTTGAATCTATAAATCAACCTGGAGATAACTGACAGTTTATATTGTCTAAATCATGAACATGGTATGTTTCTCCATCTTTTTAAGTCTTTAATTTCTCTCAGGAGTGTTTTATATGGTTTTGTACATATCTTGTCAATTTTATCCATAAGCATTTCATATTTTATGCTATTATAAGTGATGTTTTATTTTTTCCATTTTTTGATTGCTTGTGTACAGAAATATATTATTTTTGTATTTTGATCTTTCTGAACTTGGTAAATTCATTTATTAATTCTAGTGGCTTTTTTGTAGAGTGTTTAGGATTTCCTATACATTTGATCATGTCATATGAGAATAAAAATAGTCCTACTTCTTTCTTTCCAATCTGGATGCCTTTTATCTCTTTTCTTGCATTATTATACTGGTTAAGACCTAAAATACAATGTTGAATGGAGATGATAAGAGCAGAAATCCTTGTCTCATTCCTGATCTTAGGCTTCAGTCTTACCCCATGAAACATGACAGGAGTTGAATTTTCCCTCAGAATCCTCTTAATACATTGGAGTTGATACACAGAATCATGTCTGCTCTCAGGAGGAGCTTTCGGGTTTCTAGCTATCAGGAGAACCAAATGTTCCGGTTTGTCTGACTGGGGGTTTCTAGATATAAGACTCTCTGTGTAAAGCCTGGAGAAGTTCTAGTTAGACCAGGATGAGCTGGTCACCCTCTCAACTATGACTCTGCTTTCATCACCAAGTGAAGGTGTGAATAACCCACCCCTCTTTTCTTGGAGGAGGAAAGGAACCACCACACTTTGAGTGCTAACAGATAATCCTATGGCCCAGCAGCTCCTTACCTGTCCTCCACCTGTTAATTGACCAGTAAGATGGCTCAGTTGGAATGGAATAAGTTCTCTGGGGGACTTAATACCAATGGCATTGGTGCCACTTCCCTGAGCTCAAGTCTGGGTGATCTTAATAGGGCATTTCCTTGGCCAAGAAGCTCCCACTTGAGCAAACATGCACTAGATGGTCCTGGTACCCTTTCTAATTTCCCCAATAAATGTATAGAGTGGTACAGTGGTGGAGTCCTTCTCCTACAGCACTTTCTGTGATTCATCCTGCTGGCCTACCCCATAATCACCTTGTGGTGGAGTCCTAAAAGATCAAGGGAAAGTGTCCTCTCTGTTTATTTTCTTCTTGTAAATTGTTCTTACTGAATTTTCTACATATACCATGTATGCTAGGGGTATTTATGGCTCTGATCTTCACACAACATCTAGGATTACCATAGCACAGCACAACACTGGGTATTACCCATAGTAAACATTTGCTGCAACTACTACTATGTGACAGATAAATGACAATCTCCTAGAATAGAAATTTGGGGCTTTCTGCTGCCTGAACTCAGTATTAATGGCTTATGTTCATTGCAAAGTATTAGTGTACATTCTGACAGCGTGGTGTCAAGGGAGAGAATCAGTGAAATAAAAACAAAGGAAAGAGGATCAGCACTAGAACAGAACAAAGATATTTTTCTTAAACGCACCTGGCTAAGAGTTTTTCTTTATTAAAGAGGGCAGCAGATCTCAATGTATGGTCCAAGGGTCCATGGGGTTCCCAAAATCTTTATGGCTTTTACAATGTCATTATTATAACAGTACTAAGACAATAATCACCTTTTTTCATCTCATGGTCTCGGCAGTACATAGTGGAGTTTTCAGAGGCTCCATGATACTTACCCTGACAGAATGAATGCAGAAGCAGATAAAAGGACACTTCTAGTCAGCCAGATATTAAAGAAATTTACAAAATTGTAAGGCAATGCTACTCTTACTAAGCTTTTTTTGTTTTAGAAATTATATTTATAGGTAACATGCTATTTATTTCAGCATATGTGAGAGACTATTATTGTTATTTTTAAATGAACCAATAAATAATGTTTTAATTTCACATGTAGTAAATATTAGCCGATAAAACCATTCTAAACCAAATCTCCTTAGAGGACTCAATAATTTTGAAGAATCCAAAGGGATCCTGAGACCAAAAAATTTGAGAACCACTGGAACAAACCTATAAATTAATACTGGAAAGTACATTGTAGTTAGTTCATATATCACGTAGCTGTGTCACATATGTGTATTAACAGTGTTACCTGTTTATTAAAATCTATGTAGTTCATGACATAGTGTGGGTTAAGTCATTTTCAACTAATCATTTTTAAAATTCATTCCTTTGTTTACTCATAATAAATATTTGAGTATCTACTCTGTAGCAGCCACCATGGTAGGTTTTGGGGGCATAACTGTGAACAGGTGGATTTCCTGATCTCAACTAGTTCACCAGGTGAAAGTAGAGATAAGTCAACAGGCCATCTCTACAGAGCGTGAGTAGAGCTGAGAGGGAGTCTGTGTGCCATATAAACCTGGGGGTGGGCACATGGTCCAGGCTAGGGGAGTAAGGAGGAAGGGTTCCCAGAGGCCTTATCTGACATCTGACCTGAAGGATGAGCAGAAGCTAACCAAGAGAGGGTAATTTAGGAAGAGGGAACCACCTAGAAGAAATAGGACTCTGAGACATTTTGTAACAAACCTCCTGGTTGTAGGTAGACAAATATGTCTGCTGATTTCATCGGGCATGAATCACTGCAAGGGTCTGAGGGCTTCACTATGATGGGTTTGGAACAATACTGGCTCAAAGGAACTTTTCCTTTCACAAGGTTTATCCTCTGCCTCTGTGACTAGAGGCAAAGTAGATTAAGAAGGCTGAGCAGGGCTACCAGATGTCCAGGACTGTGTAAAGCAAGCACATTTTCTGACTGGTGGGTGGGAACTCACTGACAGTGAAACAGGGACCACAAGGATAGTAAAACTTGCTCTGCAGTCTGCTAAGTATATGGGGATGCAGTTACATTGAGACACTTCTCATAGCATGCTTCATTTTCACCACTATTCCCAGAACTATAATGTAAATGCAGTATCCTACAGATCACTGAAAGCATCCCCCAGATTTCAAAGTGGTTCTCAATCCTATGGCAGTAACTGTTGGCAAACCTTAGGGTCTGCTTGTGGAACACCATCGTCAGAACAGTGATAGTACCAATGAGGGGAACCTGGGTGGTTCAGTCAACTGGGCATCTAACTCTTGACTTCATCTCAGATCATGATATCAGGGTTGCAAGATCGAGCCCCATGTGGGGCATCCTGTTGGATGTGGAGCCTGATTAAGATCGCTCTCTCCCTCTCCTTTTGCTCCCATCCCCACTTGCATGCTCACTCTCTCTCTCTCTCTAAAAAAAAGTAATTAAAAAGTAATATATAGAGAACAGTGATAGTACCAATGAGAAGTGATATAATAACCTAAATCTTATCAAATACACAGGCCTAAGCACAGAAATTCAGTCATACATTTTATTATAGTAGATGTCCAGGTCACCAAAATGCTGGTTTCCTAGTTGAATGGCCAAACCTGCCACATTACCCAGAATAGGCCTGACTCAGAGGGAACTCAGGCAACAGGGAACCCAGTTATAGGAACAAGAACAGCTACAGTGGTGGCTCAGTGCTATGCCCCCAGAACGAGGAGCTACAACAACCTTCGTAGCTCGTTTCCATCTTAACTCTAGATTATCCCTAGGAACCAAATACACTGGGATGAAACAGATGAATAATTAGTTAAAATTAAGAGTTCAGTGATAGTACTTTTCTGATGAGGACACTTTTGTTGTTGTTGTTAGCTTCAAGATATATGAAAGCGAAGGATACAAAAATCCACACATAAAACTCAGTAGCATTTTCTATACCCTAACAACAAACTGTCTGAAAGAAAATAAAGAAAATGATCCCATATACAATAGAATCAAAACATGAAAACATTTCAGAATAAATTTAACCAAAGAGGTGAATGATCTGTACACTGAAGACTACAAGACATTGATGAAAGAAAGTGAAGAAGACACAAATGAATGGAAAGATCTCTCATGTTCATAGGCTGGAAGAATTAATATTGCTCAAAGGGCTCTACTACCCAAAGCCAATGCAATCTCTATTAAGATACCACTTTTTACAGATTGAGCTTTTAACTAAGGGTAGAAAAAATAATCCTAAAACTTATACAGAACTGCAAAAGATTCTCCAAAACTCAAGCAAACCTGAGAAAGAAGAACAAATCTGGTGACATTACACATCATGATTTCAAACTATATTATAAAGCTATAGCAATCAAAACACTATGATACTAGTATAAGAACAGACACATAGACCCAATGAAACAGAGTCAAGGGTTCAAAAATCAACCTATGAATAAATAGTCACCTAATATCTGACAAAGGAGCCAAGGACACTCAATGAAGAAAAGACTCTTCAATAAATGGTGCTGGGAAGAAAAGTCTCTTCAATAAATGGTGCTGGGAAAATTGGACATTCACATGTTAAAGAATATAACCAGACCCCTATCTTATACCACTAACAAAAAGTACCTCAAAATAAATTACAGACATAAATGTAAAGCGTAAAGCCATAAAACTCTTAGAAGAAAACATAGGGGAAAAGCTTCTTGGGATAGGTCTCAGCAATGATTTTTTGGATATGACACCTAATGCACAAGTAACAAAATAAAAAATAAACAAGTGAGAGACGACTTCATATTAAAGAGCTTCTGCACAGCAAAACAATCAAAACAAAAAAGGCAACTTGTGGAATGGTAGAAAATATTAGGAAATCATATATCTGAGAAGGGATTAATATCCAAAATATGCATAGATCTCATACAACTCCATAACAACAACAACAACACCCAAATAAACCAATTAAAAATGGGCAGATGATTGAGGCTCTGGGTGGCTCAATTGAGTGTCCAACTCCTAGTTTCAGCTCAGGTCATGTTGTTGGGGTCATGGGTTCGAGCCCTGCATCCAACTCCCAGGCTCAGCCTAGAGTCTGCTTCTTCCTCTCCCTCCCCGTCTGCCTCTTCCTGCACTCATGCGCATGTGTACACATGTGTGTGCATGCTCTCCCCCTCTGTCTCTTAAATAAATAAATAAAATCCTTTAAAAAAATGTCCAGATGATCTAAGTAGACATTTTCCAAAGAAGATATTCAAATGGCCAACAGGTACATGTAAAGGTATTCAACATCATTAGTCATCAGGGAAATGCAAACCAAAATCGTTAATGAGATATCCCCTCATACTTGATAGAATGGCTATCACTAAAGATAACAAGTGTTGGCAAAAATGTGGAGAAAAGGAAACACTTGTGCCCTACTGGTAGGAATGTAAATTGGTTCAGCCATTATGGAAAACAGTATGGAGTTTCCTCAAAAAGATTAAAAATAGAATTACCATATGACCCAGCAATTCTACTTCTGAGTACTTATCTGAAGGAAGGAAAATCACTATCTCGAAAAGATATCTGCACTCCCATGGTCACTGCAACATAATAACATAATTCACAATAGCCAACACATGGAAACAACCTAACTATCCATTAACAGATAAAGAAAATGTGGCATATATATATATAGGAATACTAATATATTATATAGTACTAATACTAATATATAATACTAATTATATATATATATATATATATATATATATATATATATATATATATAATGGAATACTATTCAGCCATAAAAAGAAGGAAATCCTACCATTTGCAACAATGTGGATGGGCCTTGAGAACATTATACTAAATGGAATCAGTCAGAGGAAGACAAATACTGAATGATCATTTATATCCACATCTAAAAAACTGAACTTAGAGAACAGATAGGTGATTGTCAGAAGCAGGGAGTGGAGTGAGGTTGGCAAAATGGGTGAAGGTGATACCAACAGGCAAATATCTACCTATAATAAATGTCCTAGGAACACAATATATATGGTGACTATAGCTAACAATACTGTATTATATATCTGAAAATTGCTAAGAGAGCAAATCTTACAAGTTCTTGTCACAAGAAAACAAAAAATCTGTGTGTGGTGATGGATGTTAACGAGATTTACCATACTGATCACTTTACAATATTCACATATATCAAATCATTTTGTTGTACACCTAACATGAATACAATGTAATATGGCAATTATATCTCAATTTTTTAAAAAAGATAAATCAACACGACTATGCACAGGAATCATGGGAAGACACAAAGTTATTTTACACCCTTCCCCTCAAGCCAGTCTAAGGATACCCACATTCCATGTGTCATTGTTTACCCACACTTATTGATAGTGCCTTTTTTATGTGCAGCTCTTTGACTTTTCTTTTTCTTTTTTAAGATTTTATTTATTCATTCATGAGAGACACAGAGAGAGAGAGGGAGAGACAGAGGCAGAGGGAGAAGCAGGCTGCCCATGGGGAGCCCAATGAGAGATTTGATCCCAGGACCCCGGGATCAGGATCTGAGCTGAAGACAAATGCTCAACCACTGAGCAACCCAGGTGCCCTGCTCTTTGACTTTTTAACTAGGTTCTTGAGAGGCCAGAACACAGACTGCACTGGAAATAAGCGTGGAACAAAAACCCTTCAGTGAGAAAGTTTTTTAGATTTCTACAAAATGACTCTGCATCGACTCCACCATCACCCACTTCTTCATCTAGGTGCAATCATCAATCCAGATACCGTCATTTCTGGAAAAAAAAAAAAAAATACTGTGGCAAGAAACAAAGGAAGCCCGACAGCCATGAAGCCAGCCTCCCACCAAGTTAGTAACAGAATGTCTTGGTGGGAGGGAGAAGGCACCAAACAGAGACTTTGCTGGGCCCAAAGGTATGCCGTGGAAGAAGAAGAACCTTAAGCAGACTCCCTCTTCTGAGAACATGAGCCCCCAAACTAGTTCTAAGCATGCCAAGCCTCTTGTGCTGGACCGGGTTTGTGATGCAAGATCTTGCTGCCTGGCAACAAGTGCAGCACTAAACAAACTTCTACACAACACAATAAAATGTGATTGGTTCCCCCGTGGGCAATATAATAGCACCGGTTAACTGCTTAGGGTTTAAATAAAGAGGCAAAGTAAAACTATGGATTCAGTTCATAGTATCAGCACAAACTCGCTGACCAAGTAGTTTCATTTCTTCCCCAATGCCACTAATCAACTGACAATATAACATTTGGTTCCCGGTCTATAAAAGCACTTTTAATTTTAATGACAATGTGCACATTTAGTTTGTTTTCAGAAGCAACTCCAAGACATTGGAGGAATGACAGAAGGGGTGGGGGAGGCAGAAGAAATCGACCGAATAGACTCAAATAATGGAGACGATTTTTACAGGCCAGGTACCTAAAAGTGAGGGATTCAAAATAATGTTATTTGTTAGCACATGGCTTCTGTGACTAGCTAACCATAATTTTTTCCTTGCCTGAATTCCCAAGTTGGTTTCATAGAAGGCTTTATTGTAGTCTCAGAGCATTGTTTTGCATTAATTTCTATGACAAGAAACCCAAAACACATGGTGCCGAGAGTAACAAAACAGAGTTAGGGAAACGGTCATGACTTGGCACAAAGTGTGACAAGCTGTAAAAAAGGGAATGTTTCAATATCTGAAGTGGTGTTGACTTCCTATGAACAACCTTTTCTCTTCTAAACAGTATCATATTCTTTTCAAGCACATTTAGAACGCAAGTCAAGCTGTGTTTTATTTTTGATTATAATAAACACAGTCAGTTTACTATAACAAAGACATACTAGTGGTGACCAGTTGAAAGCCAAAGTACAACACCATAAGCTGGGCAGGGGGGTGGGGTGGCGGGGCCTCGGGGGTGGGTAGTCCACAGATAAAATAAAAGAGCAGCCGTCTGGAAAGTTCTCTAAAAGAACATAAAAAGGCAGTGTTTTCTTATGAGACTAACACAGAATGCCAAAATATCTAGCTGGGCTCTTTTTTTGTTGTCACTTATGGCAATTTGTAACTAAAAATAGCAAATCCTTCAAAATATTGGGCTCTCATATTTGTTTTTTTTAATCTCCATAAAACTCAAAAACTTTGTGCACTGCTTTAAATCGTAACACTATTTCTTATGTAAGACTCATCTACATAGCAGCTTATTACATTTGTGTCAGTACTAATCAAACTGTTTTCTTAAAAGGATCATTTAAAAATGTTTATAGAAATAGCTGAAAAGGATTAAGAAGTACAAACTTTCAGTTGTAAAATAAGTCATGGGGTTGCAAAGCACAGCATGGGAATATAGTCAATAATATTATAAGGATGTTGTATGGTGACCACACTTATTGTATTGAACATAGCTTAATGTATAGAATTGTCTGTACACTTGAAACTATTATAACATTGTGTGTCAATTATACTTCAGTTTAAAAAAGTTAATAATTTTGTATGTATTTAGATTATTGACAAAGTGTGAAATAGCTCACAATAAAATGGTTACAAATAAAGTTTATAAAGCATTCATGATTAAATTGAATTCCTGATTTCAAATTTATTAGGAAATAACATAAATCACCTTACCATTTCTTGAACTAATGATTTTTCATAATCAAGCTCACATAGTAATCTGTCTCTACCATCCATTAGCTAAAAGAGAAGAATATTATATTTTGATTAAAGAAAAGAACAGAATACCTAAAAGAATACCTAAAATTTCTCCTCAGTAGAATAGAACAACACATATTTTGATTTTAAACATGAGAAAAGCAGATCCTAATATGATTTTAAAAATTTAAATATCTGTAGATTATCATGTAACAGTAATACATTATATATTACTGTATTTTACTAGAACAACAAGCAAAATATACACAGGAAATGCCAATTTATTGACAATCTTCCTCACCCTATACCAACAAAATGTGATGTTGATATATAATAAAGCAAGTATAGTGTATCAAGAAGAGCACTTTTGCTTTCCTCTTTATAGGACCCATTCTTTTATTTTAGATTTTTGTGTTGTATTTCTATGCACATCAAACTCTATGCCAACTGAAAACAATCATACACTGCATAGCCCCTGCACTCCTATGACTTGCCTTGGTATCTTCAATGATTACTTGCCATTCATGTATTATATAATAATAATAATCAGTGTTATATACACTGATAAAATTCAAACCTTGGTTTTGACATCCATTCAATTAGTCCGTACATTCATGATTTAATACACATGTGTGGAACACCTTTTAGATGCCAGGCATTTTGTTACTCTAGAGAGGTACAGAAGTGAAGTAGAACAGATCCCTTCCTCTGAAGCATCTAGGTCTGGTAGGAGAGCAATGTGAAAAAATGACTGTAATACATTAGAAAATATGTTAATAAATCAAATTTTCAGGTGGCCAAAAAGCATAAAGAGCCACAAATCCCGGCAACCATAGTTATAATAAGATATAATAGGAGAAGTACATTTTGACAATGGTCTTGAGGGCTACTGGGAATGCAACCAGTTGGAGAAGGAAGAAGGCAGTGGAAACAGCAAACAAAATAGCACAACAACTGGAGGGGAGTATGAAGTCATGGAGGAATTGGGGAGGGCTTGGTGCTATGGGACCCCAGGATGCAGAGAGACAGCAGTGGCAGGAAAGGAAAGGAGGAGGGTCGGGTGACAACATGAGAGGCCTCACTCTCCACAATCAGGGGTGGAAGGCAGGATGATACAATGAGGAACATAAGTGTGTTCAAATCGAAGCTCTGCTCCTTATTAGCCGTGTGGGTAAACTAAGTCGGCTTCAAGCCTTAGTTTTCTTCTCTGTAAAATTAAGATAGTAAAATCTATTTTAAAGAATTCTTTCAGAAAGAATTTAACTGTTCCTGGCATATGAAAATACCCCGGTGTATTTTTGGGTGGTCTGATTTTATACTGTAGACAATGGGAAACCATTGAAGGTTTTAGCACGTGCAATTAGGGTATGACACACTACAGCAGAGTGTGGAAGCTTGATTTGAAAAGGGATGAGGGTGGAAACAGGAAAATGAAGTTAGAATCTATGGAAATGATGACAGCCCCGACAGAGTCTGTAGCAATGTTGTGACAGAGAAGGGGGATTTGAGATACACTGTGGAAGGAAAACCTACAGATTGGGCGACCAAATAGATACGAGGCATAAAGGAGAGAGTAGAGAATAACCCTGGATTTCTCATCTGTTCTTCGGGATCGATGGCAATGTCATTCATTTAAGTGGGGAAACACAGCAGAGTCCAGATTCAGTGGGTAATAAGGTCAAGTTTTGACAGTGATTTGATGAATAGGTAGCGCATTTTTTCAGCCAATGTTTTTAAGGGCTGATGACTAAGAATTTAGAGATAAACAAGACAGTTTCTGACCTTAAGAGAGCAAATAGTCCCAGGTATACAGGGCCACAGAAGGAGCTTCTAATTACCATAGGAAATGGATGGGGCTGTCAAAGAGCATGTGACATTGAAATTAAGGATGAGAACAGAACTGAAACTATAGACGTGGCGTTCAGAGAAATCATAAAGCAGGAAAGGAAGTTTGGAAGTCACTGGTAAACAAGTGTGCCAGTTATGGGAGAGGCTGAGGTCAACGAGAGAGAAAAGAAGGAAGATCAAGGATAAATAGAATTCCCAAGAATAGCATTCAAGTGGAAAAATTGAGCAGAGAAGTCACAGAGAATTGACAGATATTGCTTGGAAGGAATGAAGAACCACGTGAAGAATCAGAAGTGAGCATTGCTGTAGAAGACTCTATGATATGGCAGGCAGGCCTTCCATATACAGCAGAAAATTCAGGAAGGAAAAAACCTAAAAAGAATTGAAGGCAGGATGCCTGAGTATCTCAGTGGTTGAGCATCTGCCCTTGGCTCACGTCGTGATCCCGGGGTCCTGGGATTGAGTCCCGCATTGGGCTCCTCGCCAGGAGCCTGCTTCTCCCTCTGCCTAGCCTCTCTCTGTGTGTCTCTCATGAATAAATAAAATCTTTTAAAAAAAAAAAAGGATTGAAGGCAATAGGAATCTCACTGTGACCTTATACACAAGAAAAACTAGCATCGGGGGAGCGAAAAGGGGTTTGGTAAGCACAGATTTATTTTAAATAACATTTGGAATATAGTAAATGGCAATGGGTGATTAGAGTCAATGGATACCACCAAGACAATGGTTTCACTATATCTGTAGGCTACAGTGAAATTTTTAAAGGCATTAGAGAGAATGGGGTGATGAAGAAAGTTCCAGAAGAGGAGGAAGGAAGAGATGAGTCAGGGCAAAAAGAAGGATCCTCTTTGGATAAAAAGGAGTTAGTAAGGCTAGGTAAGCTAAGTGACAGAGTAAAAGTGGAAGGAATTGTTTGTGCATCCTTTCAGGCAAAGCTAGACATCTCTTCTCTATGTACGTACTGCTATTACAGTCCACATACACAGCCCAAGGGTTTTTGTCTCTCGTCCTAGACTTAATCTGCTCCACAGCAGGCCATGCGTGTGTGTGCACGTGTGTATGTATGTGTGTGTATGTCTGTCTGTAATTTTTGTATCTCAGCACTAGCACACTGCTTGGCACTAAAAGGCACCTAGTAAACATTGCTGAATTAACTGATGTAGTGGAGGATATTGGAAACCAAACCAGTAAATATCAGCTCTCATTTGCTCAACAAGTCCTAATGTGCTTTCCAGTTGACAAAGCACTTTGACTCCCATTATCCCAATATATCCTCACAGTTAGGCCTGTGAAAGACAGAAAGAGGGAGAAGGCACTGGCCCAAGGGACCACAGTGGCAGAAATGGAAGGGGAACCCAAGGTTCTGGGTTCCTTCTGTTCAATACCAAACTGTACCTATTTTCAATGTGTCCATGGAGGTTCAGTACATATAAAGAAAAAAAGAAAAGAGAAAGGATTTTTTAAATGATCAAACGGACTAGGGATCTGCTATATTTGCTAAAGAGAGCTGTGAATTAAAAACAGGGGATTCCTGGGTGACTTAGCGGTTTGGCGCCTGCCTTCTGCCCAGGGCATGTTCCTGGAGTCCCGGGATCGAGTCCCACTTCGGGCTCCCTACATGGAGCCTACTTTTCCCTCTGCCTGTGTCTCTGCCTCTCTCTCTCTCTCTCTCTCTCTCTCTGTCTCTCATGAATAAATAAATAAAGTCTTTAAAAAAACATGGTATAAGTTATATATAATTTTGAATTTTAGAGTAGTCTTGCTAAAAAAGGTAAAAGAAACAGGTGAAATTAATTTTAATAATATATTTTGTTTATCCAAATATACATTCAAAATGTTATCATCTCAATGTGTAATAATTAATCTTAAAAATCATTGCTGAGATATTTCACTTAAGCTAAGTCTTTGAAGCACATCTCAATTTGGGGACTGAAATTTCATTGGAAATACTTTATCTGTATTTAGACTGCATAAGAATTACAGAGCAACAAGTAGATTCACATACCAAGTTATTTAAAATATACACAAAGGTTTTCCAATAAACTGAAACAAGTATCAGTTTTTACATTTAAATTTTAAAAATTAAAATTAAATATAATTAAAAATTGAGTTCCTCAGTTGCACTAGACACAATTCATGTGTTCAGCCAGCCACAGGGGGCTACCACCGGGCAGTGCAGACCTAAGGCAGCTGAGGAAACACTTAACTGAAATATTTAAGCTCACACAGGGCTTGACTGGTCATTCGAAGGGGCATGTTTCTTTCTAATCGGCGGCTTAGTGGTCAGATTTTTTGCTCTAATTTCTTGTGCTCTTTCCAGAGAAGAGTAAGCTTACACGACTCATCCCTACAAGTGACTGGATAGATCGAACAGTTTTAGAAACACTTAAACTGTGATAATTCCTTAGAGGTTGAGACTAGGAAGCTGCGACTTCATTTTCAACCTAGACATTGATGCCAGGAAGGTGAAACTTATCTGTCCACAGACTCTGGTTTTCTCTGTAAGGATGGGACTTGTGGTGTCACTACTGCAAATAGAATGAAGCACAAGAATATGAACTTGCTCTGCAAATCCATGATGATTTTGCTTATCAGAGAAAATGTCTCCCAACTCTGACCCTTTATGTAACCAATTCTCTAAAAATTAGTTCTTAAGAGTTAATTTTATCGAAAACCTAAGAATACTCTGAACTGTAAAATGGGGCTGAAATTTGGACCTCAACTGACGCACAGGTGGCTGTCAGTTGGGCTCTGGAAACGGGGCTTGTGTGACTGAGGGATGGCATGTTTAATTAAAACTGACTGTTACCCAGTTTTTAAATTACTTTTCATTTTAAGGGGCACCTGGGTGGCTCAGTGGTTGAATGTCTGCCTTTGGCTCAGGTCATGATCGAGTCCCACATCGGGCTCTCCACAGGGAGCCTGCTTCTCCCTGTGCCTATGTCTCTGCCTGTCTCTCTGTGTCTCTCATGAATAAATAAAAATAAAACCTTAAAAGCATTTTTTTTTTCATTTTAAAACTGACACTCGATTCAGTTAGTGGAAAGTATTTATGTTTATTTGGAATAATTCAGAGATGCAAATACACATTTTCACCTGTAAATCTCAGGAATTCTAAACACATTCTCATTCTATGAGTCACTCAAAGAGCATTGGTCAGTGTGCCAGGCTCTGTGCTCAGTGCTGGGAATATACCAGAAACAGAGATGATAGCGTCTCTGCTCTCGTGAGGCTTGCAGTACAGCAGGGAAGATTGATTATCACTGAAAATATGTTGATGGCTATGATGGGACAGTAAAGGGAGCTAAGGAAAACCGAAGCAGGGGTGCCCGACCTGTGCGGGGGGCATAAGTGCTGTGGTCCCACTGGCCCAGATGCACTAGGTGATCTTGGCCTTGCTGATACGAAAAGAATTCCTGTCCTAAGTACAGATTTCCCACAATCTGTACTGTGGGAAACTCGTGCGCAAACAGAAAAATGAACATGAAGCTACGTGTGGGCTGAAAAAAAGAATGTTCATTCTTAATAACAGGATTTTTCCACAAGCACATCTCAGGACCTCTTGTGCCATCGAACTTCAGTTCCTTACGGTCAACGAGGCAGACGCTCAGTTATCCCAAGTAAAAGAAGTATCTGTACGTTAATTCATTTTCAGGATGAAATCCTTATTTACTGCCAAAGAGCCTACCCAAATTTCGGGAGAGATTAAATATGGAAATGGACTTTCCCTTACACCCCAAGACGATCGGGACCCACCGTTATTCCATCAGTTCTGCTGATATTTCAGTGTAAAAGAGTCATTCGTCAATGTATAAAGTTACAGTACCTTTTGAATGGTTTTATGATTCTTTTCTGCCGTCTCTTTCAGACTTATAATTTCATCTTCTGTAAACAAAAGGAGAGAGAGGCCAACCATGAAATTACAAGCTTACGGCCCTGTATTCAAACTCCCTGCTTCAGGGCAGGCTGTACACTGCTGGCAGGCATGGTGGACGCAAGTCCTAGCAGGACTGTGACCTTCACAACTGCCCTTGACATTCACAGCCTTCTTCCTGCTGTTCAGACGGCTGGTCAGATAGGGATTAAGAACTAAGTTCAAGATCCAAGTGTGGCTGAGGGCTGAAAGCTTTTCATCAATACTAGCAAAGGACATTTTTGCTGTTAGTTACAGCGGATACAAAGTGCTTTAGCAGGTGGCACTTGATGACTCAGTAAGAGCTACGAAAACTGGAAAAAGCATTATTACACCACTCTAGAAGGGAAATGAAACTACACTGGCATGGTATAATTTATATTCAAGAGATACTGTAATATATCTGATTTTATTGATATTTTGCTATAAGTTTTTTTAAATCATTTGTTCATTGCTTTTCATAAGTGCAGGTTAAGGGGAACATTATATAATTCTCAGAAATACAAAGATAACAACAGTAAGTGAAAAGATGCTTTAGAGCACTCTAACTTTGGTGATTTCTTTTCTTTTCTTTTCTTTTTTTTACTTTGGTGATTTCAATGTGACTTTTACCATTTATATGGTATGTAAAACTGGGAAGGGTTATGAAGCATACACATGAAAATGTATATTATAGGATTATATCCAAAATTGAAGATAATTCCGTAGTAGTAAGTAGTGGCATATTTTTCTGAAGGGCTAACTCTCCACAAAGCAGACCCCGATATGTGTGCTTAAGTATTTAAAGGTTATAAATTTTAGATAATCAAACCAGCACATGCAACAGAAGTCAGCAAAAGTTTCTATCTGTTTATAACATTTCTAAGTGAAATGGAGCACTGCTTAGCACATTTTTCAAAGGTCAATGCTTGTCTTGGGGGGAAAACACCAGCTTGAGTTAGAATGGCATGGGCTCAAGAATATAACCACAAATAAACTCTCTTTCCCAGGCCAGGAATGCTGTCTTAAATGAAAGTCCAAGTTGGCTAGCAAGCTGATCTTATAAATGTACATAACCAAGCAAAAGACGTATCTTTGGTAAAGACAGACACCGCTAAGGATTTTATGAAGCGCCCGATGCATAGGTTTTTCTCAAAGATGACTGTAAAATGTTACCTAATACTGAATTTTCCTTGAGGTTGAGTCGGATTGCTTCTTCCAGTTCTGAAATGATTTGAAGCAGTCTCTCGTTTGCTACTTTGTACTCCAAATTTTCCCTCTCCAGGGTCGTCTCTCTGGCAAAAGCGTCCTGAAAGATGGGGAATTCCGTCTTTCTAAGCAGAGAGCCAAGGATTTAAATATGCAACACAAGACAATACAGATACAGAAGGGCTATCATATAATTTTCTGAATTCTATTACACACTTATAATATGAATAGTAAAAAGGAAGGAGATTAAATAGAGCTTGCTGGAAGAAAGGCTGCAGTACATTCTGTACAAAGACCACAGCACATGGGGACATTTTATTGACAGGAATAATGCATATCATACTGTTTGTGTGCCCTCATCATTCAGGTCAATTCATTACGGAGGCTGTGTCCGGGGAGGCAGCTGGGGCCCCTCCACCCACACTTCCCCCTGTGTGTGTCTGAAGTGCTGTCCGCCTGTAACTAGGCAGGCCGGGGAGACCAGGACGGGCAGCGCCAGGGGGTGGCAAAGTGCATGGCTAAGGAGGGGGGGCTTGTTGCCTTTGTGGCATTTCCCAGTGTCAGTGCTGCCAGTGTCATGAGGAGCACATCACATGTCAAAATGGTGACGTTTTCAGGCTGGGAGCCGCATGGAGTCCATCAGGCACACGGATATCCACACAGTTGGTTTTCTGCTTGGTGGAGGAGCCACCCAGAGGCAATTCATATTCTGAACATTAACATGGCTTTGCATGCCTGTCACACTGGGGACTGTGCAGGCGTTTAATGCTATTGAAGACTTCGGTTTAAATCTCTATGCAAACAGCGATTACCTTGTAAGAAGGTTTCAGGATAACTTACAACAAAAGACTTTAAAGTTATAGTTTTAGTAAAGCAAACTCATTTACATTTTTATTATGTGCGTCTTTTGTTTAAATCTTGCCATGTCCATTATGGGAGAGGCTTTTTCTTGCGCAATAGAAGCTTATTGGGACAGCTACTCTTCCTTTCTTCTTCTTCTTCTTGTCTGTTTCAAAGCTTTTGAAAAACATCTGAATATACTCACTTATGGCTGTCTAGATTTTACTGCCACACGTTAAAAAAAAATTAAGATGTAATGGACTGGGCGAAGCTGGGGAAGAACTTTTTACTTCATGAGGGTAAAATATTAAATGATTATGCAATCTCAAAATATTAAGAAGTAGGCTTACGAGTCATCATATTATTATGCTAAAAGAGACCGAAGGTTCTATATGCCTTGCTCCAAAATTCATATGGATAACAGAAATACTTTTGAATTTTAATCTTCAGGTGAATGATAACATATTCTTTCTGCAGCGATGTCATGATGGCTAACACACAAGAATGAAATCTTCCCTCAAAAACAAAATCTTTCTTCCCAATATACTGGGTTCCTTTTCGAGTCATGTTTTTATTTAACTTTAGAGATATCCAAAAGCAAATTATTAAAATGTTTTACTCTGTGACCATAAGGGCTCAAAAGAAAAATAAGTGGCTACAATTTTGGCAGTGCATTTAATAAACCCAGTACGTTCAACAGGAAGCCACATACTAATGAAGTCAGTTATATCAGAGGGAATTTTTAAAATAGTGTTAAGTTTTGCACTAAACCCAATACAAATCTTCATGATTGTGAGCCACCATTTCATTTAAATTATTTGAGTCCAACTCATTCTTAACTAATGAGTTAATAAGAGTTAATAAACAACACTGTTTTAATAAAGGAAGAATCCCAGGCATTAACTTCTAGTCTCACCATGACTCCATTTGGAATCATCACAGAATGTACTTATAGACTAAAAAGGGATTTTTAAACAAACAGGTCAACAAGCCAACAAGCAAGCAAGCAAGCAAACAAACAAACATTTGTCTCCAAAGGCTTAAGCACACATTTTGTAACTAGCAGAACATGAAAACTCACAGTGGATAACATGAGCACTCGTTATCATCTACAAAACAAGAACTATTTGAATTAATCACACCAAGTGTAAAATGTGTAAGTGGTAACAGCTAATACCTCAGTGCATTTCCTAAAACTCTCGTATAAAATCAAGAAACAAGGAAAGCACATTGGACTGGAGGGTTTCTCTTCTTCCTACCCATCCACAGCCCCTGTTCTTGTGAGTTAATCTTTACCTCTGTCCCCACCATCTGTCAGCTGCAGGAACTGCACGTAATTAACTATTCAGACTCCCACAGCAATGAGGACACTCATTAGCAAAATGAACAAAGGGATAGTTCTGGGCTGCCACGGTCATCTGTTACACTCTGAGTGGCAGGTTTTGTGGTGGTGTTCCTCCTACCATCTGCCCACACTACGAGTTTTGGCTTATGTAAACCATGAGGCTTCTTTAAAATAAACTGTGTTAATAAAACCGAGGTTAAGAAGGACAGAGATCATTAAAAGGTGGTTAGCTAGATGTGGCTATTTAAAGCCACATTGTAGTCGCGGAGAGGTTGTGTGTGATCCATGATCAATCTGGGATTTTAAGTTTATAAAGGAACCCGCCAGTGTCAAGTGTTTCTATCATGTTGTGAAAACGAGGACGTCATGGGGTGGCTCGTGTACTGTTTCTCTGGTGAACATTTGCAAGGTGTGCAGAGACGCTTTCTCCAGTTCCAGAATCCTAAACAGATCTTGAAAGCATCATTTTTGAAGACTGGTGTACTGTAGAACCTCACTACTCAAAGTGTGGTCCCCAGACCAGGAGCCTCAGCATCACCCAGGAGCTTATGGGAAAGACAAAATCACAGGCCCCAGCCCAGGCCTCCTGTCAGAATCTGGATCTTAACAAAAGCTGCGGGGGATCCATATGCACAATAAAGTCTGAGGAGTACTATTTAGAGACCTGCATGTGCCTCTCAGCAGTCTCCCTTCTGCAATATTGGTGTCTCAATTCTGCAGGCTCCCCGTACAGTACTCGGACATCTCAATTTGATGCTGGGGGGGTGCAGTGGGGTTCTGATGCATGCCCATGTTGCATGATAGTCATGGAGAAGAGCAGGTGCTTTCCCAGTGAGTGACAGCCAGGAAAGTGGCACACTGGGGCAGAGCAGCCCTGCAGAGCTGCCACTTTTGAATGACAGCTCTGTTTCAGAGCTGTCAGCAACAAGCAGTCATGTTCACTTCTGGGGGTGGGGAGTGGGGGGTGGTGACAGTTGCACAGCTCATTTTGTTAGGGTAAGAAAAAAAATGAAGTCTTTTCAAAACGACAACCCCCACTGCAGTTAAAAACACATGCATGTGTGCGAGCATACACCCACATACATGTGCACACACTCTGACAGGTCCCGTAGCAATCAGTCTTCAGGGGGATTTATCAGGGGACAGCACGACGTCCTGATAACTACAGTGGCATGCAGTTAAGTCTCGATGGTTTCCTGCAGAACGAAACCGGAAAAGATGCTCAGTCCTTGAATGACGTTGCTCAGAGGAATATTCGACGTCAATCCTGGAGAGACGAGGCTTCTGTAACTCCAAGAGCCCCCTTCCTGATTTCCATTTTGTTATAAATATGACTTCGGCTAGCTGTTTATTAAAGTTTTCCTTTGTGATCACATTCTTGTCAAATTTTTCTCAAAAGCAATTCGAGAGATATTATGACTGCTTATGAACTATAAACTATTTATGTAATTTGACAGTAAGAATGAACAAGAGTGATTCCCTATTGCTTATTCAGCTTGCTTATTTCAAGTTGTCTCAAGTTTATCTCCACTGCCACTTTGAAATTTTCCAATTGGTCCTCCAGATTCTGTTTTCCAGATCTAAGCTCAGATGCTGGATATGGCAAGCTTTTCTATACCACCAGAGGGAGCAGTTGTCTAACATGAAATTTCAAATTTAAAAAGCTCTCTTCCAGAACTTCATTCAGTGGCAGGGAGTTTTAGGAAATCTTCTTAGAGGATTGAGAAGGAAAATATTCTCCATAGGTTTGTTTTATATAACTCATGACTGGTTTTGTGGCATTCATGTCTATGTTTCTGAAATGCACACCAGGCCCAGAGGCTCTACACTGCCCTCGATCAAGGTGGGAGGCCAGCACCAGACGTTGTACTGGGGTCCTAGGGAGTGGGGAGAAATGTATACTTCTAGTTAATCAGGAGTATTTCACCTCTGTCAAATTTTAGGGTGCTTTTAGAAATTGTGACGTGGTCTCCCTGGGGACAGGTTGTGAGAAGGATGCCTGTTGTATTGACTGCGAATTGCTCCGAGTTCTTTGAAGAAAGGTAAGTATATAAATCCTAGATTATCATTATGAGGAAATACACGAGTCCTTATGATCATCTACTTGACTTTCCATGGAATGCTCTGAACAGACCTCAGGACTTGTTGAGACCATCCGGATTTGGTAATTGAGCACCTTACACTACCATATGAGGTCTATCTTGTAATGTTTACATCTCTAAGTGTTCTTAGCCTGTTAACTGTTCTGACACCTGGGGGTGGAGGATGGAAGGAGAGTGAGGATGGGTGGTAGCTTTGTGAGCACAAGGAGGGGGCTCCACCCTGTTCTTAGTATAAGTGGGATGTTCTCTGGCTCAGGAAGCCACCTGATCATTCTCCTATACTTTGTCCCCAGGGAGACCACGTCTCAATTTCTATAAACACCCTAAAATTTGATTTGATTGAGGTGAGATTAACAGCCAAACCTATTACAGTTTTTTTAGTCTTTTCTACTAAATTGTCCCCGAAAAAAATAAGACTAGATTTAGACCCAGGAAAAGGTTAAGGTAAAGTGAGTACAAAAACTAGATGTGCCTCCTCCAAAGTGATCAGAACATGTAAAAAGAATTAATATTCAATTTTATTACATCTATGCTACAAACACTTCAGACTACATGACTTAGGAAATACTCAGGTGTTTTTATTTTTTTAGGCCCTAAGGAATTCTTATAGATTATACAAAGCAAACACTTCTTCACCAATCAGTAAACAAAATCCTGCAGGATGATACAAGTGCACTTCCTTATCTCCTCTATAGTTGGAAGTTTTAAGTAAGAATATTAATGTGGGACTTTGGTAAACTATAGATTGCACTTAAAGGCACTAGCAAAGCAGAAGTGTTTCTTCCTCGTGTTAACATTTGGATGTATAACTTTTCACAGCTTTTCTGTGCATATCTATGCATGTTCAATATTTGCATATGTATTAATATATTCATACATTATAATATTTACATGTGTATTAATGCATTCTTACATTATAATATAATATTAACATGTGTATTAATTTATTCATGCATTATAATATAATATAATAATATAGTCTGTTTTATTTATTTTTAAAATTTTATTAATTGATTGATTCATGAGAGACACAGAGAGAGAGAGAGAGAGAGAGAGAGAGAGGCAGAGACATAGGCAGGGGGAGAAGCAGGCTCCCCGTGGGGAAGCCCGATGTGGGACTTGATCCCAGGACTCCAAGATCACACTCGGAGCAAAAGGCAGACGCTCAACTGCTGAGCCACCCAAGCATCCCAATGTAGTCTGTTCTATATATACGTATCAGTTAGTTAGTTTTGAAAATCACAACCTTGACATCTCACATAGAGCATAGAGCTCCACTTCTTTTGTGGGCTTCAGATTCAGCCGAACCGAGGTCCAGCTGACTGCTATCTTCACCATTTACTAGCTGTGTGCCGGGGCTGAGTTAACCACCCATATCTGCCTCCTCCTCTGTAAACTGAGCTAGATGAGAAGAGGTACCACTGACAAGGTATGGAGTGCCTGCCAGTTGATACTCAAAAGACTATTATTCCTCTGGCCTCTCCTCTTTGACAGGTTAGCCTCTTCTCGCTCTCTCCTTTCATTTCTGTTCCCACCAGTCCTTTGCCCAAGTCATAAACCAGCTTCTGGATTTCCCTGAAACAAGGAGAACTGAGGGAAAACCCTCCAAGAATTTTCCCTAAAGGTCCTTCTATTCCACGGTGCTTCATGGAAGCCTCTGACTTGGAGAGATTGCTTTGTGTCTTTCAAACTGTCTAAATAGCAAAACAGGGTCGAGTCTTCAAAATTAAAACAAACGTCTATGTGTTCTTCTAGAATAGGAAAATTTTTGCAGTGGGAGATAGGTTCTTTTTTTTCTGTTATAAATAAAAGTTGAGAACAATTATATTGCTCCTATTTATAACTATTATGGGTTTTCTGGAATGTGCCATTGAGCAGAAAAGGGTTGGACTGGCTGATGTTGTGGAGAGATGCCCAAGATAGACTACTTGTATTTCCTTTATTCTTAACCCAAACTTATAGAAAGTTATAACTTTATCTACATATATTAAGATTAATTATTCATTGCTTTGAAACTCACAAGTCTTTGAAGTCTAGACTCTTCATATCGGTCTAGTTCTTCTCTTAATTCCTTAATAATCTCTTCTCTCTCCTTCAGTTTTTTTAATAAAATACTCATTTTGATCGTAGCTGATTCTTGCACAAAAGACTCTTCTTCCACCTCAAAGAATTGCTGGAGGGAGGAGCAGCATTAAAAATCAGACACTAAGTGAGGACCATCAGAAACTAGCTCATGTTTTATTTAAGCTATTGCCTTATAAGTTATTTTATTTTTGTAACTTGCACACAATTCTCAGTAAATAACTATATTTATATTGAATGATATGCTAAAGTGCCGTAGACTATAGCGCATTATTATCTTATAAAACACAAAGCATAATCTGGTATTTTAACTGCTTCAGCCACGCAAGTAATCATAGTAAACCTTAATTGTAAATTCACATCATGGTTGTGAATGCCCTACTTCAATCTTCCCGGAAAGGAAGATAGCGAAAATTTGAATATGTAAAAAGAGAAGTAAGCTTCAATGGTGCAACTCATTCCCCCAGTGGTTTGGTATAGAGATAGGAGAAAAGTATTATTTTGTTCCTTTTTTCCACAGAAAAGCTTTGCAGGCCATTAATCCAGAAAGACTATGTTTCATTTGAAAAATTAGGAATCTAAGACCAAAGCAGATGAATATGCATTAAAATAAGATTTTTTTTCTATGCAAAGCTGTGGATAATGAACCATTAGGCATAAGAAAGCAATCCTAAGAGTCTATCTGCAGAACCATTCTAAAATCATATAATTCTAACATATCATTCATTTCTCTGCATGAAAAAATGGCTATGTTTTTGCTTTTCTTAAAAAAATCGAATACGCTGTTTTTTGATAACACTAATCAAATAGAAATCAAATGAAAAAATATATTCTCAAATTGGTTGGAAATGAATTTGTATATTAGTTGATGCCATATATCATATATGGTGCTGCCCCTATTTTAATTCATTTGACATTTAATTAATTTGGCTCAGTTGGTTAAGTGTCTGACTCCTGATTTCAACTCAGGTCGTGATCTCAGAGTGGTGAGATTGAGCCCTGCCTGCATTGGGTTCTACACTGGGAGTGGAGACTGCCTAGATTCTCTTTCCTTCTCCCTCTGACCTTTCCTTACTTGCTCTTTCTCTCAAAAAAAATTTAATTCATTTGACCTTATATTATGAGCACGTCCCATGTCATTAACATTTTACATACATGTAATTACTGATGGTTACATCACATTATGATCTAGAGAAATGCCATTATTTATATAATCATTATAACATATATATTTTTTCAGGTTTTCATTATACTGTATCTTTATACAAACACCACTGACCACATTTCTGATCTTTTTTTCTTGGCATAGATCCCTAGAAGTAGAATTCCTGGCCAGAGCATACAAATATTTTAATGGTCTTGATTTCATTTTATAAATTTCTTTTCAAAAAGATTGTGCAGTTTACATTCTAACTTGAGGATAAGGATGTTTGTCTTACTACATTCCCTGAATCACTGTATATTTTCTGAGTCTTACTATGACTATATATGAACACAGTATTTTATTTTTATTTTTATTTTAGTCAGCATGTTTTACCTCCTTTTTTTTTTTTTTTTTTTAAGTAGACTACCTCTGACAGGGGGCTGGAGCTCACAACCCTGAGATCAAGAGTCACATGCTTTACTCACCCAGCCAGCCAGGCGCCTCTGAATCAGCATGTTTTGATCCCCAAAGTGAATTTTTTATATATTAGATATTATGCTTTGCATTTTGAAAATATCCAATTCTAATTATATGCATATGCCCTTTTACTGAGAACTCAAATAATTTTAGAACTTCCATTGATCTATTTAGTAATCAGTTTTATTGATTAGTTTTACTATTTCCATTTGCTAGTACAAAAGCACCGTTTCTAGACATCTTGTTTTAAGCATTTGGGTGCTTCCCCATTTATAGGCAGGACTCTGAACATCCGTGTCACAGAACCAAACAGGGAAGAAATGCTTACAAAACGAATGCTGTTACTTACTCACTTCCAGCATGTAAAACTCTCATTCTCAACCCTGCTGTATAAAACCATACTGTCCATTTTGAATTCTTTGAGAATTATAGAATTATTTGTGTTGATGTGTTTGCTGCTAATATATGTGAGCGCATGCCCATACAGGAACTACAGCAAAACCTAATCACATCTGCTAAGACACTCAGTATTGTATTTAGAGTTAGGTTTTCAAACTAAAATTGCTCCATAATACATGATGAACACCGGCTGGTGAGAATGCTATACCTGGGTAGAACTGAGAGTCAAGCTAGGAACAGAATACTGACAGGGCCTATGCAACACTAACGTAAAATCAGCATCTGAGAATGCAGTAAAGTGGGAAAGAGTGAAAGTAGAGCAATCCATATGGCAATACCAGCTTGTTATGTTTATTTATTTAAAAATTTGATTTATTTATTTTAGAAGGATAGGGCACCAACAGGGAGAGAGAATAAGGGAGAGGGAGAGAGAATTCCAAGGAGACTCCATGCATGCTGAGCACGGAGCCCCATGCAGGGCTGGATCCCACGACCCTGAGTTAATGACCTGAGCCAAAACCAAGAGTCAGATGCTTCACCAACTAAGGCACCATCCTCAGCTTTTTAAATCGAGTGGTTTTAAAGAACAAGGTTGATTGCACAGAACAGGATACCCTGCATTGGCATACCAGCTGTGTCACTTAGTGCCCTGTGCCTCACTTTTATTATCTGTAAAATGGGATTAATAATAATACCTAAACTGCTGTGAGAATCAACTAAGATAATGCATAGAAACCATTTTGAACAGCGTCTACAACACAATCAGCTCCCTATAAGTATTACACTCTAACATTTTATTTTTGTTCTGTTTTGTCATTCAAACCCAGATGCCACTTGCTCTGGGAAGCCTTAGCACCCCACCTGCCCATCTGCCCTCCACTGCTATTCTTTCTATATCTTGTCAACACTCCTTTTGGGTCATTTCATTTGTTTGTTTATTTGCTCACTAATTTTTGTGTTCTGAAGACGATGGATTTATTTTACTTTTTTAAGAATTTATTTTTTTAAGAGAGAGAGAGGGAGGGAGGGAGGGAGGGGGAGGAGCAGAAGGAGAGAGCAAGAGAATCTCAAGTAGACTCCTCACTGAGCACAGAGCCTGACTCCAGACTCAATCTCATGACTCTGAGATCATGACTTGAGCCGAGACCAAAGGTTGGATGCTTAACCAACTGAGCCACCTGGATACCCCTATTGAACTTTTTAAAAACTCCAAAATAAAGATGCTTCTGATCAGCTGGCCAAGTCATCTCCTCTGCAACATGACACAAACCACCCTGGATGCTCATTTAAAATCCCTCCAGGAACTGGGCTGAGATGCTGCACAACTCAGCAGGGCTCCAGCGAGCCTGCCTTTAGGATGGGCTCTGTCCCTCTGGACTTCAGGACAGGGAGGGTCATGGAAGAACCAAACATTTTGGTTCTTTGGAAGAACAAAACATTTTTTATTTCTGACATTTCATAAAATAATTGTAAGGCCCAAACACATTGGATTCATTTCTCTTCATCTCCAGGAATGCTTCTGATGTTTGACCAATGTTTATTGAATGAGCTGGACTCATGAGGAGATAAGCAAGAAGCACTTTTATTTTTCTTCACCGCCTCTCAGATCTGGTCTACCATCTCATGTTTCTTACCTCTTAGAAAAACTCTCAGGAAAGTGCCACGGCATTTTTGGTTTTGTTTTTTAACTCTTAAATAACAACAACAAAACTGGATAAAGGAAAGAAAGATAGGAAGAAAGTGGAAGCCATAAGTTTGTAAATAAAACACCCCAAATCTCACTCTAGCCTGCTTTTACCCCATCAAGTTTCCCTGTCCTCCCCATCTGTGGCCTCCCTTGGACTTGGCATCCTGTGGATAGAGGAGACGGGCTGAAACTGGCTTTCTTTTCTCATACCCAGAAATTTGCTCAACATCCTCCAGTCCAGATGTTGCTGCAAAAGTATTTTTTTTTAGGTGAGATTAACATTAAAATCTGTGGACTGAGTAAAGCAGATTACCCTCCATAACGTGGATGGGCCTCATCCAATCAGTTGAAGGTCTTTGGAGAAAGACTGTTTTTGGACGTGAGCTGTAACATCAACTCTTCCCTGGATCTCTGGCCTGCTGGCCTACCTTGCTTTCCAGCCCCGACAATTGTGTGAGCCAATTCCTTATAATCAATCTCTCTCTTTTTTTTCTCTTGCTCTCTATACACACTGGTTCTATTTCTCTGGGGAATCCTGACTAATATAATATCTACATCTGAAGACCATAAATTCACACCAACACCTCCAATTCCAACCTAATACCATGGCATTTATTACAGCCATCTCCTTTCCATAGCATAACCCCTTCTCTCACAGTGGGAAAGCTGGCTCCAGATGCTTGATGCACTGATGTGTTTGCTTCATGTCACCCACATCCCTTCATCTCACCCATCTCCTGGCCACATTGTGCCACCAAGAGTTTGCCTCTGATGCAGGCAATGGGATGGAAAAGGCAGAAGCATGCCTTTGGTCTTTTAATTCACAATGGCCAGAAAATTTTATTTTTTTGGACTTTAATTCCTTTGGTCTTGCAAGAAGAATGAATATTTGTATTTTAATTTTTCCTTTAGCATTTGAGAAGGAGTTGATATTCAAATCTTTGGCATAACTCTTGGCTTTTTATTATTAGAATAATTTTATGATGTCATTTGGTCTCATGGGCAAAACTTCTTGACCAAGAGTATTGAACAACACAGCTGGATATAATCTAGGGTGAGAAACAGACTAGAAAATGAATTCTCAGTATCAGATACAAGGTGACCTTGCCCTTAAATGGAAATAATGCACTCTTCCAACCAGATGCCAAATCTCCCAGGGTACCAGCAATCTCATGATCCTCAGAGAACACTGCTTGATATTTGGGGGCTACATCATGAAGGTGGGAACAAGGCTTTCTTCTCCCCCCAAGGTTCAGATACACAGCTGATTGATCATAGGCTAAATGATTAAGTTCAATGTGTTAAAAAGAGAAGAAAGGAAAAGAAAAATCCAGGAAATGTTGTCTCCTCCCATATGAAGTGATACCCTCCATTCAGTTCTGACCCTGGAAGAAGAAACTTGGTCACATTATTTGGCCATCCCCCTCCTACTATCTTTCTCACTGGGGCAAGCCCTGCAGGAGCATATGCTCTGTCCTAGCAGGAAGAGACCCACCCAGCCCCGTCCTGCCTCTGATGGGAGTAAAGTCTGCCAAGTTCTGAGAGTTAGCACTGGGGAGCCTGCTTTCTTAGTAAAGCAGATGATCTCCATCTGCTGGCTCTCTGACTTTATTTTTCAATTTGTCCAGAACCTGGGTGGGGAAGAACAGTATTATTTATCAAGCATCATAAACGCTGCAATAATATTTATCTTTCAAGGTGGCAAATCTAAGCATGTCACAAAAACTGCTTAGGATTCCATAATGATTCTTTGATGTCTTCAACACAAAGTATTAATTCCTTAGGCTCACTTCCCTGCATTGTCTCTCAGCACTCTCTCCAGTCCTCTTGTCCTCCAGCCTTACCAAACTACCTGCAGCTCCCTGACTGCCCTACACTTTAATGCTTCCGTTCCATGAAATGGGCCATGTCCTTGAGCCCTCTCATCTCCCCTAAGCTTGCCAAATATTCACCATCCTTCAAGGCTTAGCTTAGGAATCACCTCATCCTGAAAACCTTAACTACTTCCCCAATCCCTACAGAAGAGTTGGACACCTATTGGGTGCAAATCTTTTTTTTTAAAGATTTTATTTATTTATTCATGAGAGATATGCAGAGAGAGGCAGAGACATAGGCAGAGGGAGCCCAATGTGGGACGTGATCCCAGGATCCTGAGATCATGACCTGAGGGAAAGGCGGACGCTCAACCACTGAGCCATCAAGGTGCCCCATGTGCAAATCTTGATTATGGATTGTAATTGCTGAATTCTTTCTTTTCTTTTTCCTTTCCTTTTCTTTTCTATCCCTCATGGCCACTAGATTATGAACAACATAAGTACAAGGACTGCTTTTGTCTCTGCTACAAAAATCAGATGATGCATGGATGACTCAACAATTGAGTGAAAGGACAGACAGTTCAAGCCTTCAACATCAAGCACTGCCATGTTCTAGGACATTCTTACTAAGAACTCATGTCTATTTTGGGTACCATGGCATAGGTCAAGTTCTTGGCACCTTTTTTGGGTATATTCTGGTCTAGAAACCAGAATGTTCAGCAAACTTTTGTTGACTATCTGATGTGTCAGACTCTCTGCTAGGACCAGAGTACAAAGACAAATATAGCTTAGTCCCTGGCCCACAGGAACAAAGATTCTACAGTACAAACCAATCCACAAGTGGGTAATTGTGATGCAATTCAGTGTGTCAATGATCCAGGAGAGAAAGAGCATTCTAGCAAGAAGGGACATTATAAGAACATTCCAGGGAGGTGACTAATAACTTGAGGTGTGGAGAGGAAGGCAGGTGAATGCAAGTAGCTCAGTATTGCTGGAGGGTAACACTTCCACCAAGAAGTGGGAGATAAGACTGGAGAAAATAAGGGCCTTCTGGGCCATGGTAAGGGCTTAGACATCATCCTACAGTTACAAAGAAGATGCTGAAAGGTTTCAAAAGGGGGAAAGTTGTGAAGGGGTTTATGTTTTGAAAGACCACTCATTTGACCAGGCAGAGAAAGACTTTCAGAGACCAGATGGATAAGAGGTAACAGCCACAAGCCAGGCAAGCAATGCTGACTGCCTGACTTAGTTCTGTGGCAAGACACCAGGGATGGATTTAGAATGTAAAAAACTGGCAGGAGTTGATTGACTGAAAACTAGAGTGAATTTTTTATTTATGCTTTGTCACCAACCTACAGTTTTACTACAGACTTAGTGGCTTAAAACACACGTCTTATCTCATAGTTTCTGTGGGTCAGGAGTTGAGGCATGGCTTAGGTGGGTCCTCTGCTTGGAGGCTCCAGGCTGCAATCCAAGTGTTGTCTGGGACTGGTTTTGGTGGAGGCTCAACTGGGAAAGGATCTGCTTTCATGTTCACTCAAGCTGCTGGAAGGATTCAGGTCCTTGCATCTGATTCTTGCTGAGTGTAGGCCAGAGGCTGCCTGCTATTCTTTACTTCCAAATGTTGGGGCTCCCCCACATGGCCTCTTGCTTTCTCCAAGCCACTAAAGGAGACACTCTGCATGACAGGAGCTACACTCTTAGGAAATATAATCATCTGGGCACCTTTGCTATAATCTACGAGTTAGAAGACCCACATCCCGCCCACTCTCAGGGAGATAAGGAGGGTGATCACACACAGCGTGAACACCCGGAGGCTAGATTGTGGTGTCCAGCCCAAGGAGTGACTGCTGGCTTCCCCGCCCGGAGACTAGCTAGGTTGTGCTGCCAACACATGAGACCAGGTGACCTGGAGGAGGAGGGAGGCAGTATGGAGGTAAGAGGGAAGATAGGTCTTGTGGTTGGTGTCATGGTGAGTCTGCAGTGACTTATTTTGTAATCTGCATGTTCATTTTTTTTCCTATTTCATCTAGGCAGTTTTCTTTCCCACCCTCTCCTCAACACAGAGCATCATTCAGGCCATTGAGTGCTCCGGGGAAGGTGTTTCTCACAATCCAAGGAGTATATCCTGCCCTTGGCAGTGGCCCGTCTTGGTTTCCTAAATCAGAGTCCAGAAAACTTATTCCCCTCCAAATACCAAAATGTTGGTATTTTACCACATAATACTATTACTAGGACTTAAAAATCTGAAATAAAAATCACTTAATGCAAAAAAAAAAAAAAAATCACTTAACCCCAGGGTAGTATTTGCTGCATTAAAATTTGGGATCTAAAATTAGTGCCCTCATTAGATATGGTTCTTCAATATTTCTCTCACCTTCAGGAATGTACAAAAATGATAGTCAACAATGCAAGGCTTCTACTGGGAGACTAAATACTTTCCTAGTTCAAAGACTTTTAAAAACAATGTTAGTATATTATTATTTTAACAAATGCATTATTAACAGCCTTGTAATGAATTTGGGTAATTCTGCATCAAATCTTCATCTACATTTGACAATGTAAAGAAGAAGACAAACCCAAAATACTTTTCTTGGAACAAACACTACTACTTGCTATCCATAAAGGGGTTGCGGTCCTGCAAAATAGACAACGAGCTATTTGCAATGATCTCCTCAAAGTCATCAAAGAGCAATGTAATTATGTGATAGGGAAACATTGGAAGTTAACTCACAGCAATTTTTCATTCTTCCAGTTGATGACAATCAGAAAGGGATTTCTGAGAAGGTAAAAGACTTGGCACAGAAATTGTCTCCAGCTTTTTTTTTTTTTTTGTCTCCAGCTTTAATGACAAAACAACTGACACCTTTTTTTTAATATCCTGTGTTTTTTGTTTTTTTCCTAAGACTTTGATTACATTTTCTTCCATCTTATGTAGTGAATTTACTTTTTGAGCTACACTTACTTTACCTGCTAGTAGTTTATATTAGAACTATGAGTTTAATGTTCATGTTCTATGTGTTTTTGTTTTTATTTGTTGTTTCATTTATGCTCATAACATTTGTACTTGAAATGTAAAATACATTTATTTCACTACTTTAAAAATGTCTATGAGTGGGAGTGGAAGAAGATGGTCAAAACGCACAAACTTTCAGTTTGTCTGCAACATGATGGATCTAGTTAACACTACCGTATGGTATGTTTGAAAGTTGCTAAGAGAATAGATTTTAAAAGTTTTCATCACAAGGAAAAAAAATTTCTAACTCTATGAGGAGATGTAAGTTAAACTTATCATGAAACTTATCATGATAATCATTTTGCAATATATGTAAATCAGGTTACTCTGCTGCACACCTTAAATTCATGGAGAGCTGTATGTCATTTATATCTCAATAAAACTGAAAAAAGATCTGTGAATTCTAATACTTTAAAATAAATATTAAAATAAATTAATTAAATAGCATCATTTATATTTTATGGAACACAAATATAAAAAAAATATGGAGCCGGAGGTCTCCTTCAGGTAGCCTCCTCTTGCCTTTCCTAGCCTGTCACTAGAACAAGGAGTGCTGACTCTCCTTTGTGTTGGAGTTTGAGTTTGAGTTTTCTCAGAGTCACTGGGGGTCCCGCTCCTGGGGGTTCTGATTACGTATTTATCCCACATGTTATGAGGGTGCTAAGAAACTACAAAGCATTTAAGGTGAGCAGGATACTGAGGAGTCTGGAAACTCTCTTCCTATGAGGACTGGTTAAGGAGTCAGGAGCTTAACCAAAGGGGAGAAAGCATGAATATCAGTGTTTTCTCCAACAATGTGAGAACACGTGGAAGAGGAATTCATCGCCATTCACCTTTCCTTCTGAATGTCAATTATAGCTGAACCAAAAATAAAGTCAATGAAATAAAAACTGAAGATAAAAAAATTTGCATTTTTCTGTAATCCACCTGAATTTAATTCCAGTCTTGTCTTTCTATAGAAATATAATAAATAATTATGCTGCACATGAAGCATTTTGCACAGTGCCTGGGCCATAATAGATTTTTCAATACGTGACAACTGCTTTCATTATCACTAATGATTGGCCTAGAGAAAATGAAGAAGTATCACCAAGCATTTTCACTTATGTTCCTGTAACTAATGCCCATCACCACCTAGGATAAAAGAATAACCACAGTCCCAGGGTACATTAGGTTTCAGTAGAGCAGGTCTATGCAGAACATGGGCATTCTCTACAGCACCATATACTTTTCTCAACTTAAATATGTTTCCATACCTCTCCTCAGATTTTTCTCACAGAAAAAAGAACATCCACTAAGAAGGTAATGACTTCATTCCTTAGCCCTGTGTTGGTAAAGGTGAGGGTGGTGCTTTGATTTGAGGAAATGAAATTCCAATGGTTATATTTCAAGCATTCAGGAGTGGGGTGTGTGTGTGTGTGACTGTGCCTAATATTTTGAATGGGAAATATTCTCCTCCTTACTATGTAACCCAAAGAATCTCTTCTACATGAAGAGCACTGCAAGAACACACCAGCATTCATTCTGTACATATTCATGGGGTCTGCTATGCAAAGTTCTGGGCTAGTCACAAATTTACCCATATATAAGAAAATCCTCAACATCCTGTATAGAGGAGAAGAATAGAGATTCATAGTTTCTAAAGTTCTCTTTAAAAGACTTGGGAGACCATCATTTAAAAAAGCATCCAAGTTCATGCAGTAAGGCACAGGAAGTGAGCATATTCCAAACTGGAAAGCAAAATTAAATGATCTTCCATGCCAAAGAGTCTGAATGGAGAATCAGCTCCACCAGCCTGTCAGCCTTCATTTGAATTGCACCTTGATGCTTCTCTGCAAAGAAGCATGTCTTAGGCTGATTCAGACTCTTCAGCTTCACAAAAGTCACAGGACTCCTTTGTTGGGAGCTACATTCATCATATGGAGTGTGAGGCTGGTTCTGGGCTTTCTTGATGCATTCATGCCAAAGGACTGTGTGTCTCCAACCTCTTTGTCTCCTTACAGAATGCACTCAATTCTTCCACTTGACAAGACAATGAAACAACTAGTCCCTCCCTACTCAGGGATGGGAAACAGGATCTATCCCATGTGGGTCTCTGGAAAGGGACCTGATTAATCCAGGCAACACTGTAGTCGGGTCATAGAGGAAACCAGCCTTAGGATTTAGTTCACCTTCTTCATTTGATAGGAGTCCATCAGTAACTCATAAATAAGTATAATAATGGCTTTTTGTTTGGAATAATTTATTGAGTTCATCCCTTGATGGAGCAGCTGGATGGAAGGAGAGTAAGACTAGTTTGTCTTTTGAGATGAGCAATATGAGGTTATTGAGGTGATCATTTCACAATATACACAAATATTGAATCATTATGTTGCACACTTGAAACTAATATAATATTATATACCAGGTATACTTCAATTAAAAAAAGAGAGATCTGATAATTCCACATTTGTAAATTTGTGAACAAAGTGGTTGTATACAGTTTTCATAACATCAATGGTTTCACATCAAAATATTTCGGTGAAGCGGAAGAAATCAATCACAAAATAGCACATATTGTACTCTCATTTATATGAAATGTTCAGAATAGATCAATCAGTAGCAACAAAAAGTAGATGAATAGTTGCCAGGGTTTGGAGCAGGGAAGATAAAAGGGGAAGCGAGTAGTGGGAGAGACTGCCAATGGGTACAAGCTTTCTCTTGGGGGTGATGAAAATGTTTTAAAATTAGATTATGATGGGACGCCTCATCAGTGGCTCAGCAGTTGAGCATCTGCCTTTGGTTCAGGGTGTGATCCCAGTTTGGGGATTGAGTCCCACATCAAGCTCCCTGTGAGGGAGTCTGCTTCTCCCTCTGCCTATGTCTCTGCCTCTCTCTGTGTCTCTCATAAATAAATAAAACCTTAAATAAGTAAGTAAATAAATAAATAAATAAATAAAATTATGATGATGGCTGCACAACTCTGTAAATATACTCTAACCCAGTGAACTGAACACTTTAAATGAGTGAATCTTACGTTATGTCAATTATACCTCAATACAGCTGATTGGGACCCCTGGCTGTTTCAGTCAGAAGAGCATGTGACTCTGGATCTCCGGGCCATGAGTTAGAGCCCCACATTGGGTATAGACATTACCTAAATAAAAAGCTGTATAAAGGGACACCTGGGTAGCTTAGTGTTTGGTGTCTGCCTTTTGCTCAGGGTGTGATCCCAGGGTCCCGGGATGAAGTCCTGCATCAGGTTCCCCATGGGGAGCCTGCTTCTCCCTCTGCCTATGTTTCTGCCTCTCTATCTGTGTCTCTTATGAATAAAGAAATAAAATCTTTTTAAAAAGCTTCAAAAAAAATCAAAGGATTCCATGATTCCAATCAAACCACTCTTAAGATATGACAAAAAAGATTCCATATTCATTTTTTAAGATTTATTTATTTATTTGAGAGAGAATGTGTGTACAGCTTGGGGAGGAGCAGAGGGAGAAGGAGAAGCAGACTCTCCTCTGAGTCCTATGAGGGACTCAATCCCAGGATCCTGGGATCATGACCTGGACCCGTTGGCAGCCACTTAACCAACTGAGTGACCCAGGCACCCCAAGATGCCATATTCTAAGGACATAAAATATAATACTTAGCAATAACTTAGTTGTATGAGAAAGACATATAGCTTGCATAAATAAAGTTATAAAACTTCATTGAAACACACAATAAAAGACATAAATGAATCAAGAGAGGTATTCTTGAATAAGAAGACTGAATATTATAAATGATACAAATTTCTTTCGAAATTCATGAATAATTTTCCAATCAGTTCAGTTTCAATAAAAATACCAAGAGGGGCATTTTTGGAATGGCAGTAAGCAAAATTATTTCAAGGTTTACCTGGAGGAATAAAAACACAATGGAAAAACTGCTTGTTAATTCAAAAAATAGTGAAAATGTCCTTGACTTTTCCAAGGGTTTTATAAGCTCCTAAATCCCTTTATTAAACCCCTCTGTGTTTGAAATACCTAGTTTCTTCTCTGAATCTGAATTCATACATATACTAAACCAAAAATAATTAAATAAGGTGTAAGTTTTAGAAATACTTTCTTTTGTCTGCAAACGAGGTACTAACATATCATGCAGGAGACTGTTTCAAAAGTTAAATAGATTTAAAGACTTGCTCCATAGCTGAAAAGGGACTTGTACCTGTATCCTTAACTGGCCTCCAGAGGGCAGCAGAGTTATTTATCCTTAACCAGAGTTCCCTCTTAACCCAAGTGTTTACTTTGGTGGTGGTTTTTTTTTTTTCAACACTCTTCTGTTTTTCTCATGACCGAGCCTCAGCAAACTGGGTGGCCAGGATTAGGCAGGCTGCAGGAGGTCATGGATCAAAGCAATGACAACAAACCAAAGGGAAGATTCAAATAATCACTTTTATGTCATTAAAACAATTTTTTTTAAATTAGATAAACCAACAACAACTCATACACTGATGCTTAAGTATATTTAACTAGCACATGTTTTTGAAAAACTGAAGAATAGAAAGCATTTAGTCAATTCAGGACTTTCTACTTTTAGAAGTACAAGAAGTTTATATAAAGAGCGAAGTCACTTATTCTGCTTATTTTTTTTTGACTTTTTTTCCTTTGGAAATCTCTACACCTAATGTGGGGCTTAAACCCACTACCGCAAGATCAAGAGTTTCGCTTGCTCTTCCAACTGAGCCAGCCAGGTGCCCCATTCTGCCATAGTTTTTGAGCATTTGATACCCACTGGAAGTATGTCTGAGTCCCAGAAACTGTCAAAAATGCAAAAGATTTGGAAGTCATGTTCAAAAGAACTGTGGGATTCTGACTTATTTCTTCCACTGTAAACAACAAAAATTCTGGAATAAGGTAGGTGAAATGCATCCATAAGCTGACAAAGTAAGGAATACTTAGGCTAAAATGAAGTGAAATGCAGAAATCCAGGGAAGTGTACAGAATGCTGGAGATGGCTTTCACTCCAGGGCATTGCCAACCCAGGTATCTGTGAACTTTGATTTACACTTCTTTGTGGGACACAGAGAAGAGACATCACTTGGGTCCTCTTCAAAGTGGTGATTGTAATTCTACATAATAGATCTCCTCATTAAAGTTGAGACACCACAGGGCGACTCCTTCAGTGTAAAAACAAACCAGAACTACCTTGAACTGTGCACCCTCTCCTATCCCACTGAAAGTGAAGCTGCCTTCTGTCTGGAAACTTGGCTCTGAGTACAGAGAAGGGGGGCAGGGGATTCTTTTCTGAGTTTTATGAGCACAAGATGAAAGATGACCTACACAGTTTGCGACTCAAAGTCATACATCTGGATGCTCTAAAATGCCTTGAGCCAAAAGTCAGATTAAAGTGGTCACAGACCCAGGAATCTCACAGAAGCAAACAAATCTCTTGTAGAAACTGATTTCTATTCTAGGCCTCCCTCAAGGAATTCCCATAGAAATATGAGTTCAGGGCAGCCTGGTGGCTCTGATTTAGCGAGGCCTTCAGCCCAGGGCGTGATCCTGGAGACCCAGGATTGAGTCCCACAATGAGTCCCTGAATGGAGCCTGCTTCTCCCTCTGCCTGTGTCTCTGCCTCTCTCTCTCTCTCTCTGTCTGTCCTGAAAAAAATAAATAAAATCTTAAAAAAAAAAAAAAAAAGAAATATGAGTTCACAGTCAGAAATCATAAAACTCAAAAGTAAATGATACACACGTGTGACAGCACTATCAGACCCTCAAAGGTGGAAATAGTGAAACACAGACTATAAATCAGGTATAATTAAATATGTTTATAGAAATAACAGGACTAGGGACACCTGGGTGGCTCTGTGATTGAGCATCTGCCTTCAGCTTAGGGTGTGATAGCAGGGTCCTGAGATGGAGTCCTGCATCAGGCTCCCCACAGGGAGCCTGCTTCTCCCTGTGCCTGTGTCTCTCATGAAGAAATAAATAAAATCTTAGGGATCTCTGGGTGGCGCAGCGGTTTGGCTCCTGCCTTTGGCCCAGGGCGCGATCCTGGAGACCCAGGATTGAATCCCACGTCGGGCTCCCGGTGCATGGAGCCTGCTTCTCCCTCTGCCTGTGTCTCTGCCTCTCTCTCTCTCTCTGTGACTATCATAAATAAAAAAAAATAAAAAAAAATTTAAAATCTTAAAAAAGAAAGAAAGAAAGAAAGAAAGAAAGAAAGAACAGGACTAAAATTATGAGCAAAAAGCAAAAACCTTAAAAAAAAAAAAAAAAACCCAATAACCAAGCATAGGGTGTCAAATAGAATTCCTAGTCATAAAAAATATTATAATATTTTAACTCAAAGAAATAGATAAGATAGTAATTTAAAAATGGGTTTAAAATATAGAATTAAATTTTTTTACATGGGAATGATACATGTTATTTATTTATTTATTTATTTATTTAAGACCTTTATTAACTGGTGCTTGCCGTTTTTTGACTTTTTTGAAAAAATAAAGTTGTAAACTTTTATTACAAATTAAAAATGAGGTTCTTAAAAATCTCAACTTGGGGCAGCCCCGGTGGCCCAGCGGTTTGGCGACGCCTTCGGCCCGGGGCGTGACCCTGGAGACCTAGGATCGAGTCCCACGTCGGGCTCCCTGCATGGAGCCTGCTTCTCCCTCTGCCTGTGCCTGTGCCTCTCTCTCTCTCTCTCTGTCTGTCGTGAATAAATAAATAAATTCTTTAAAAAAAAAAAACTCTTAAAAATCTCAACTTGACCAGATATGCAACAATTTCAAAACCTTTAAAGGTGTACTGAGAAAAACCAGGCTTTTTTTTAAAAAAACACGTTTCTCGTTACCGAAAAGAGACGTCTTTAGGTAGAAATAACAAAAGCCCGATGCCGCATAGATAATGCAGATGGTTCTACGCATCTGGTCAGCGGGCAGAAAGCAAGCCCTTACGGTCTTCAGCCCCCATTTCTGTTCATTTCTTATTGCTGGGATTTGTCTTCCTTCCTTCGCGTTGGGTGGCTCACGGGCGGCGGCGGAGAGGCGAGGCGAGGCGAGGGGAGGCGAGGCGAGGCGAGGGGAGGCGAGGGGAGGCGAGGGGAGGCGAGGCGAGGCGAGGGGAGGCGAGGCGAGGCGAGGGGAGGCGCGGGGAGGCGGCCTCGGCCCGACTCTCCGCAGGAGGAGGGCGGCTCTGGCCTCCGGCCACCTGCGCCCTCGGGCTGCCCCGGCGTCTGCGCGCGCCCTTGAAGCCCGGCGGTCGCGACCTTGAGGCCCCAGCGCCTGCATTTCCGCACCTCGCGCCTCGCCCTCCTCTCCAAGCCGTCTCTGGCGAGGGGGGCCCCCAGGGAATCGAGGCCTCTAAGCTCCACGCACACGCGGCTCACTGGTCTGCCGCGTTCTGCACCCGGTTGTCGGCACCGGCCGTGCCCTCTCCCTGCACCGAGGGCCTCCGCAGGCAGGAACCGGGGGCCTCCGCCGGCGCCCTCCGCTCCTCGTCCTTGGCCCCCCTCTCACCACTGCGGTAGTTCTGCGGTGGTTGGTGGAGGACCCTGCGGCGCGGGTGGCGCCTGTGATGGTTACGGTCGCTGCCCATCTCCTGCCTCGCCCTGGAGCCCCGCCAGGGCCTGTCACATTTGCTGCCCCCGCACCCCTTTCTCCTCCAACAGCGTCGAACTCCACGGTCCCTCCAGCCCCCGAATGCGAAGGCACCTCCTGGGGTGATTCTTCTTTATGGCAATCTGGTGTACAAATACATCTTCCTCGTTGTTACTCCTGTTGGGGAAACCATATCCGTTTCCTACATGGAACCCTTTTACTGTTCGTTGTGATGGGCTTGTCCCCGCCATCGCCATCGAACTGCAAATCTTTTTTTTTTTTTTTAACTTCATACTTTTTTTTTTTTTTTTTTTAAAGCTCTCTGGCGGGGAGCCTGATGTGGGACTCTATTGGGATCACGGCCTGGAACGAAGGCAGACGCTGCACCACCGAGCCACCCAGGTGCCCCGATATATGTTATTAAGCCTTTATTTTAAAATATTTTTGAGGTTAAATCAGATAGACAAGGCCCTAGACAAATATCTCATTATTATCACACTCAAAGGCAATAGGAAAACAAATAGTCTTATAATCATTAAGGACATTGAATGAGGAATCCAAAAGATGTCAACTAGTCAACCAATCCGTCTAGGCCCAGCAGGCTTTTCCAGTAGGTCTAAATATTTAAGGAAGAAATATTTCCAATCTTATATAAATGCTCCTAGGGAACAAAATGAGGATAATACCCTCAATTCATTTAATTAAGCCTGATAACAAACCCACCAAGGACAGTTTAAAGAGAAAAGTGTAGGTTCCCTTACCAACAGACATAGATTTACAATATCTCAAGAAAAATATTAATGCACTAAATTCAACAACAATCCTTTTTTAAAAAGACATATGATGACCAAGTTGGACTTACACAAAGAAAGTAAGGTTGGTTTAACACTTTAAAAAATTAATTCTTTTCACCTACATTAATACATTAAGGGAAATATCATTAAGGGGAATACCCTAGTAGATGCATAAAACCCACATTTTATAAAACTGAAATACATTCATGATTTTTTTAATAGTCTCTTTAAAATAGCCTGGTAATATAGCAAGTATTATGTGTAATGTGGAAACATTATATTCATTCTCTTATAAGATTAGATATAAAATAAGGATGCTTGCTATCATCACTTTTATTTAACATTGTACTGGAGGCACCACCAGTGCAATAAGGAAAAATAAATGAATGAATGAATGACTGAAGAAATGGGATAATATAGTAACAAATACATAATTATTCTCAATTAATATAACTGTTTATATAGGAAGTCCTGAAGACTATAAATTACTAAAATAAACTTAAGAATTTAATAAGATAGCTGGTTACAAAATCAATATATACTCATCAACTGCATTTCTACACCCCAGAATAAACAGTTAGAAATGTAATTTTGAAAAGATATTTACTATGTCTTCAAGAAAAGTGTTCAGAAATTAATGTAATAAAAATGTTGCAGGGCCAGGTGCCTGGCTGATTCAGTCAGGAGAGCATGTGACTTGATCTCGGGGTGGTGAGTTCGAGCTCCGTATTTGGTGTGGAGATTACTTAAATAAATAAAACTTGAAAAAAAATGTAGCAGGTTTGTGGAGCATGAGGGTCAAAAAAGAATTCTTGAGATGTTGTATGGTGCAACTTAGTAAGGACCCGTGGGCAGAAAGAGCTGCACTTCTGCTGTGTGAAGCTGGTGGTTATATTCTTAGTGCTCAGGGCAGAGGGGACATGTAGAGAGTAGTAGATCATATATGTCTTCTTGAATTTCTACTTGTAAAACTATTTTTTCAAGATTTCTTTGGTGCTTATCACTTAGTTCGGTATTAACTCTCAGTGAGATTTACAGGCTGTCATGAGACCCTTTAAGAATGTAGCAACCAGTGTGTATTTGATCCTTATCGAAAATATGCAGGCTATAGGTCAGCCTTCTGGGCTAAAGGTGAACATTTTTCTGTCCATCCCTCATCAAAGCTATTAAAGTTCTTTTTGAATATAATTGTAAGGGCAGCCTGGGTGGCTCAGTGGTTTAGCACTGCCTTCGGCCTAAGGTATAATCCTCGAGTTCTGGGATCGAGTCCCACGTCGGGCTCCCTGCATGGAGCCTGCTTCTCTCTCTCTGTCTCTCATGAATGAATGAATGAATGAATGAATGAATGAATAAAATTTAAAAATATGTGTAATTGTAAAATTTTATTTTAAAATATTAAAAAAGAGCTAAGTAAATGGAGAACTATATTATATACAGTATTAGATGATTCAGTTTAGGCATCGTATCATAGGAAGACATTTGGTCCTGTCCCTGGTTCCTGGCACAAAGCTCCTAGAACTTCTGGCAAGAATGATAGGAGGATTTTTTGTTCTAGTAAGGCCACTCTTGGGGAGGCCCTAGATAGCTTCTGGATGAAGGCTGGTCACCAGAAAGACCAAGCCTGCATTAGAAGCTTAGAACTCTCAGCTCCATCCTCTCACCCCTGGGAAGGGAAAGAGACTGGAGATTGAGTTAATGCCTAATGACTTATTCAATCCTACACTAGGAGACCTCTGTTAAAAATCCAAATGACTGCATTCAGAGAGCTTATGGGTGGTGCATATAACTACAGGCTGGGAGGGTGATGCACCCAAAGAAGTCATGGAAGCTTCACGTCCCTGCCCCATGAACTTGGGCAATGCATCTGAAGAGGAGCAGAATTTGCTGCCCCAAAATATGTCTAAACTTTGGCAAAGGATTATTTTAGACTACTTTTTAAAAAATTATTTATTTATTTAACAGAGAAAGAGAGAGACACAGAGCACAAGCAGGGGGTAGTGATAGGCAGAGGGAGAGGGAGAAGTAGGCTCCTGATGTGGGACTCAATCCCAGGACCAGGGATCATGAACTGAGCCGAAAGCAGACGTTTAACCGACTGAGCTACCCAGGAACCCTAGGCTGATTACTTTTAAAAAAACAGCAGACAAGGAGAAGTTTCAAAAACTTAGAAGTTACCTTTTTTTTGTCAGAGTCTTGTATAAGGGAATACACATGAGGGAAGACATGTGAGAGACACACATAAGGAAAGTCTTCATTTTAAGGGTGTCCCCCTCCTCCGTACCAGAAAGAGGATGAATAAAACTCTAGAAAGCTTATCAATGGACAAGGCAAGGAGGTAAACCTGCACAACAATTATAGCTTTGTTTACTGTGCTTTGCCTGATAACTTCCCATAACTGGCTTCTCTTTACCCAACATCTTTTGTCTTCAGCTGGAGAAGGTATCTAAGGTGGTTGCTCAGGCTAGTTTGTGGAGTTACTCAGTTTTCCTGGGTCCCTCCCAGGTATACAGTAGGTATCCATGTTATTAAATTTGTTTTGTTTTCTTCCTGTTAATCTGTCATTTATTGGGGGAGATTTAGCTAAAAACCTAGAAGGGAAGAAGAAAAATTATTTTTGCTCCCTTACACATCTCTTTCGTTTGGCTTTTTGGGATGTATCTTTTATGATTAACCAGTAAGCTGCTTTTCTTGAGTTTTGGGAGTCCTTCTAGGACATTATTAAACCTTGGTGGGAGGGTGTGGGGTGGGGAATACCAAATTTATAGCCAGTTGATCAGAAGTACTCAGACTTGCAACTGACGCCTGAAAAAGTGCAGTCATGTGGGATGGAGCCTTTTACCTATGGGGTCTACATCAGCTATGGATACTTGGTGTCAGAACTGAATCAAACTTTTGGACAATGAAGGTGACCAGAATATGCCACTTTGGCATGATTATTTAAAGTTGAAGGCAACTCCTTTTGTAAAAGAAATTTTATATTTATAAAGGAAATTTCCATTTGTAAAGGTGTCTCCCTCTTTCATATCTGAAAGAGAAGAACTCTTAGCAGCTCATAAGAATGGAGAAGACACTGACTTAAATCTGTATAATGAATCTTACTGAACAATCTTTGTTTACCATACTTTCCCTAGTCACCCTCCTATAAGTTACCTCCCTGGCCCCCAAATTCTTTTTCTTTTGTTTAGCCTCTTCTCCACACTATTTGCCCTTTGGAATAGCTTATAAGCCCTCAAGTTCTGTCCGCCTCTTTAAGCTACATTTTTTTTTTTGTAAACTTGCATGCATAGCATTTAATTAAATCTGTTTTTCTCCTGTTAATTTGTCATTTTTGCATTCCACTCATTGAACTTTGTAGGATAAAGCAAAAAGCTTTTCCTCTATGACAACCTGTTGGTGTCAAGCAGCTAGAAAAGACTGTATATTTAGTGCTAGGAGGAAAAAACATCTTAACAGTAGGACAATATACATTTTCCCCCAAATGATCTATCTATAGTTTTAATGCAAACACAATACAATTTTCAACGAGTTTATTTGTAGAATATAGCACTAAATACATTATTTAATGTATTTGGAAGGACAAAAATCCAAGAATATTCAAGCTATTTCTGTAGAAGAAAAGAAAATGAGGTAACTTATCTAATACCAAATATCTAAAATTACACATCAATTTTAGTGGTATCGTCCACAAGGATGGATAATCTAACTAATGGAACAGAACAATATATCCCAAATCTGACTTCCATACTGGGAAACCTGACATATGACAGATTATTTTCAGTACATTATTTTGTGACCTTTCAGTTATCCCTATGGGGAAAAATGAATCTCTGCTTTTGAGGCCAATACTAAAATTCAATTCCAGTAGATTAAAGACCTGCTTGTAAAAAGCAATAATATAAAAATTTTAGAAGACTTTAAGATGTAGCAGAATTTTAAAAACAAAACATAGAATGTGGAAACAATGATGAAAGGAGTAGTCTGACTACATTATCATAAAAAAATTGGGGGGGGAGTTTCATGAAAAAATACCATTAAAAAAGTGGAAAGACAAAGAACTGAGAGAAGGTATTTGTGACACATACAACAAATAAAAGAGTATAATATATTTTTAAAAACTGAAAATTAATTAAAGGAAATCTCACTAGAATGGTGAGGAGGTTCCTCAGGGGGAGCTCTCAGGCCCCACTGGTTCTGCTCATCAATTGCAAATCCAATGGGAAGAGGCAGCCATTGGAAGTGGATACTACTTTATGATCTTTGCAGGAGGAGGGAAGACTTCCTCCTCCCTGCCAAAGCCCCCAAGAGTCCAGCCAATGACAGATGGTCACTGAACTCTCAGTTTACTCCAATGGGCTTTTTATTTATTTTTATTGATTTATAACAGCCTCCCCAATGTCTCGGTTTTCTTTATAAAAGAGCATACCTCTTTATTGAGTGCACTTGCCTATGGTTTTGCCATAGCTTGCTTGTTTTACATTGCAATTCTCTGCTGTCCTCAAATAAACCCATTCTTTGCTGGTAAAATAACTGGCAGTTTGATTTTTAAGTTTAACAAGACACTCCTATTAATCAATAAGAAAACAAATAACAATAAAAAATGAATCTAAACAGGTACTTCACAGAACAAGAAAACTGAATGATCAATACAGGGAAAAATCATTACTCTTATTAATAATCAAGGGAACTCAAATCGAAAACACAATGAAATACATTTTCACGTCCATAACATCAACAAAAATTAAACTGCCTGACAATATGAAGTCTCAGTGAAGAAGTGGAGTAATAAATATTTGTATATACTGCTAAAGGAAACATCTTTTAGTAAAATCAGTTTAGAAAACTATTTGGCATTTTCTAGTAAGTGGGAAAATACACATACCCTCTATCTAACAATTCTACTTTTAGGAATATACTTTAAGAGCACTCTTGCACAGGTGAACATGAGATGATATAAGAGTTTTTTGCAAAACAAAGAACACAGAAGCCAGCCTAGAGCTCACTGCCAAACCTACAAGCTCTCTATAGCTGTCTATGCACTCTGTTCTCCCTTCTTGCATTGGTTTGCTAGAGATGCTACAACCAAGTTTTACAGACTGCAGGGCTTAAAAAAAGAAAGGTATTTTATTAGAGATTTGAAGTTTGAGATCAAGGTGCCAGCAGGGTTGGTTTCTTCTGAGGTCTTTCTCCTTGGCTTGCAGATGGACATCTTCTCCCTGCGTTCTCACATTATATTCCCTGTCTTTGTCTTAATCTCTTTTTCTCATAAGGACACAAATCAAATTGGATCATAGTCCACTCATACAACCTCACAGATCCACTTATGGTCTCTTCAAAGCCCCTACCTTGAAACTCAGTCACATTTTGAGGTAGTAGAAGTTAGGACTTCCACATCTGACTTTGCGGGAGTGGAGGTGGGGACACAATTCAGCCCATAACACTTCTAAGACTTATTTAATTATTTTAGAGGTTGGGAGGGGCAGAGCATAAAGCCTGATGCAGGGCTTGATTGCATCACCCTGAGATCGTAATCATGACCAAGAGTCTGATGCTTAACCAACTGAACCACCCAGGCGCCCCCAGGCCATAACACTTTTCTTCAATGATGGAGAATCCCTGTTGCCCTTAAGAACAATCCCTCTACTTATGCCATGGATCCCCTCTGCTCTGGCCTTCTCTGGTACTCCTTCCTGCACTGTATCTTCTATCTTTTACATTACTGATTATCCCTCAGTTCTGGATCTTTCCTATCTACATACACACATTTTCTAGTATTCCTTCTTTCAAAAAAAAAAAAAATGTCCCTTCACCCTAAACTCTCACTCTAGCATTCCAGCCATAGCCCCATCCCTTTATTATCTTTCTCAGTGTCCCAGTCCACATTGGATCTTCTACCCACTCCTACTGAACATCCACTGCCATTGCTCCACTGTGATGTTCTTCCTGGGATCAGCAGTGATGTCAGTGCTAATATTGCCTTTGTTACTTTTTGACTCTCAGCTTATTCAAGTCTCAGTGTATTTGATACCATTGACCATTCCATCCTTCTTGAAACATTCTCCTCTCTTGATCTTTGTGACACCACACTCCCCTGGTTTTTCTCTTGCTTTTCAGACAACCACTCATTATTCCTAACCTTGTATAAATACACCTTCTCCCTGGGTGATGTCGTCCAATGCTGTGTCTGTAAATCTACAATGATGATGACTCTCGGATATATATATATATCCTGTCTCTCAATAGGTGTCTAAACTCATATATTCAACTAAAAGCCAGATACTACCGCAAAGATGTCTAATTCACTCATTTGCTCAACAAATACTTTTAATTGCTTACTTTGTGCCAATGAATATTCTAGGTGCTTGGGATACATAAGTGAAAGGTACAAACCAAGAACCCTACTCTTTTTTTTTAAGACTTTTAAAAATTTATTTTTTAATAAATTTAATTTTTTATTGGTGTTCAATTTGCCAACATATAGAATAACACCCAGTGCTCATCCCATCAAGTGCCCCCCTCAGTGCTCGTCATCCAGTCACCCCCACCCCCTGCCCACCTCCCCTTCCACCATCCCTAGTTCGTTTCCCAGAGTTAGGAGTCTCTCATGCAAGAACCCTACTCTTGTGAAACTTACTTTGAACAACTTCCACCCCGTAATTCACACATATTCTTCTTCTCCAGAATTCACCAATCACTCATGTGAACCAGCCATCCAGCTTCAAATCAAAAAGCTAGAGCTTGGGCAGCCCGGGTGGCTCAGCGGTTTAGCGCCTGCCTTTGGCCCGAGGCATGATCTTGGGGACCCGGGATCAAGTCCCATGTTGGGCTCCCTGCATGGAGCCTGCTTCTCCCTCTGCCTGTGTCTCTGCCTCTCTCTCTCTGTCTGTCTCTCATGAATAAATAAATAAAATCTTAAAAAAAAAAAAAGCTAGGAGCGTACCACCATTTCTCCCTATAGTTCTCTTCCCCATCTGATCCATCAGCAAATCTTATTGGCTCTAGATCTAAAATATATCCCAAATTCATCCATTTTATTCTATTTCCATTGCCAGTATCTTACTGTAAGGCACCACCATCACCTAAACCATCACTTAAAGAGGTTACTAAAACAACCTTCCACTAGTCTTATTTCCACCCTTGCCTTCCTATAATTTATTCTCTTTACTGCAACCTTAGTATTCTTTAAAAAATGCATGTCAGACACAAACAGATACTTCTAGACACACCCAAGAAGAGTTAAAATCTAAGAGTGATAAAACTAGCTATGAATGTGGAGCAGTTGTAATATTTCCATATCTCTGAAGGAGTAAAAATTGGTATAACTTAGAAAAACAGTAGGAAACTCAGAAAACAGCATCCAGTAAAACTGAAAATGTGCTTACTCTGTGATCTAGCAATTCTATTCCAGTATATGCCCAACAGAAATGCATACATATATGCATTAAAAGATACGTGGGGCGCCTGGGTGGCTCAGTTGTGAACAGCTGACCCTTAGTTTCAGCTTGGCTTATGATCTCGGGGTCGTGAGATTGAGCCCTATGCCGGGCTCTGTGCTCTCACCATGCCCCTTCCCCTGCTTATGCTCTCTCAATAAATAAATAAATAAATAAATAAATAAATAAATAAATAAATATAAAAGCTATGTACAAGAGGGGCACCTGGCTAGCTCAGCAGTGGAGCATGTGACTCTTCATCTTGGGGTTGTGAGTTTGAGCCTCACATTGGATGTAGAGATTATGTAAGAAAAAATCTTTAAATAAAGATATGTACAAGAATGTTCATAGCAGCAGCATATTTATAACAGGCAAAAACTGGAAACAACTCAAATGGCCATCTACAATAGAATGCATCAACTATATATAATCATACAACAGAATACGGTACAGCAATGAGAAAGAACTATTACTATGTGCAACAATATGGATAAATCTTACAAATGTAAGGTCCAGTGATTGAAGCCAAACATAAAGAAGCTAGTGTTGTATAGTTTTATTTACATTAAAATCCAAACATAGGGAAAACAAATTTATGTGACAGAAGTCAGATCACAGTAACCTTTGGAGAGTTGGAGATGTGCCATAACATGCTAATTCTTAAAAAAAAATAAAAATAAAAAAAAAATAAAAAAAACATGCTAATTCTTGATCTAAATGATGATTAATTGGATATGTTCCTTTTTTAACAAAAATTTGAATTGCACATTTATAACCTGTGTATTTTTATGTATATAAATTACACTTCAAGTAGAAGTTTACTTTTTAAAAAATTTTATTTATTTATTCTTGAGAGGCAGAGAGAGAGAGGCAGAAATATAGGAGAGGGAGAAGCAGGCTCCTCACAGGGAGCCTGATGTGGGACTCGATCCCAGATCCTGGGATCATGCCCTGAGCCAAAGGCAGATGCTCAACTGCTGAGCCATCCAGGTGTTCCAGAAGTTTAATTAAAAATTTTTAAGCTTTTATTTATTTCTGCATGAGAGACACACACACACACACACACACAGAGAGAGAGAGAGAGAGAGAGAGAGAGAGAGAGAGAGAAAGAGGCAGGTTCCGTGCAGGGAGCCCGATCTGTGGGACTTGATCCCCGGGACTCCAGGATCAATCCTGGGCCGAAGGCAGGCGCCAAACCGCTAAGCCACCCAGGGATCCCCCAAGAAGTTTAATTTTAAAGTCCTGCCCATGGGCTATTCTCATCAAAAGGTATAAAATTTGAATTTGCATCTAATCAAGACTTTAGAGCTAAATTCTAATTTATAAGAATATGGAAAACAGAGGAAAAAGTGACACATCCTCTTGAGGAAGCAAACTAACAAATACAGAACGTGGGACATTTTGAGAGACAACTGCCTTATTTGTTGTAAAAGTCAATGTCAAGGAAAAGAAAGAAGAAAGAGAAAGGGTGGTGGGGGGGGTGGGGGCAAGAAATGTATCGCAACTGAAATGATACTTGACTACAGGGTAACATGTTATAAAAAATGCAAGCATGATTGTTATAAAAATACAGAAACTTCAAATTAAAAAGGGTTTTCTTTTTCTCTCTCATTCTCCAGACATTCTGCATGTTCTACAATATTGTCTTGTTTTGCCACATTTTTTTGACTAAAATGTATCTTGGAAATGCCTTTGTAGTAGTATATATGAATTTATCTTAGCTGAAATGGGCTGGGTATTTTTCTATCGTTTGTATCATTAAGTAGTATTATTCCATTATTTTCTATTAAAAACTAGATTATAATGCTGCTAGTCATTATATTTGTATTTTTATCCATATCAGCTGGTGTAATAGATTCCCCTAGAAGTGGGATTGCTTGGTCAAAATAAATGCACATTTGAAATTTTGTTGGAATTTGCTAAATTTTCTGGTACCAATTTCTGCTTCTACAATATATGTGCCCACCTATTAACCCATACCTTGTCAAGTGTAGGTAATATCAATCTTTAAATTTCTGCTAATCTAATAGATGAAAGCAGTATTTTTTGCTTTATTTGCATTTGTTAGATTTTTAAAATAAGGTTGGACTTTTTTTGTAAGTTTGTTGGCCATTTAGATATTTTACAGCATCTTTTTAATATATTTTGCTTATTTTTCTAATGGGCTATTCAGCATTATCTTTTTTTAAAGATTTTATTCACTTACTTAGAGAGAGAGCATGCACACATGACCTGGGAGGAGGGGCAGAGGGAGAGGGAAAGAATCTCAAGCACATTCCCTACTGAGTGCAGAGCCCAATGTAGGGCTCCATCTCATGACCCTGAGATCATGACCTGAGCTGAAATCAACAGTCATAGATGCTTAACCGACAGTCACCCCTGTGCCCCTTTTCAGCATTACCTTAATGATTGGTAGGAGCTCTCAATATGCTAGGAATGCATTATTTGCATATTTTATTTGCGCATGTTTTCCCAGTTCTGCATTTGTCTTCAAACTGTGTTTACTTTCTTTTGTTTTACAGAAGTTTTTCATTTTATGTCTATTTTATTTTCCTCTATAGTCTCTGTGGAAAGATTCATGCTCAGAAAGCTCTTCCCCGTTAATTTGTTCATGTGTTTATTCTTTCAACATATGCTTATCTAGCACCTGCTACAGGCCTCTAGGTATGAAGCCAAGATGCCTGTCTTCCCCAAGCATAGAGGCTAGTGGGGTGAAACCGAACACTCAAAAGTAAATAAACATGAACCAGACAACTTTAGGCAGTGGCAACTGACTGCTCTGAAGGCCAAAGAATGGGGTGATAAAATAGGGAGAGACAGGTGTGGAAGATCTGTCCTTTGGTGGTGAAGAGGAAGGAAGCCTGAGGAGGCGCCACTTGAGCTGCAATAGGAGGATGGAGGCCAGAGAGTTCCAGGGAGTAGCCCTAAGGTGGGAATGTATTTGGCAGGTTTGAGGGTCTGAAAGCTGCAGCAGAATGAACCTGGGGAGCCAAGGGATCCAGAGTCACCAAAGGCCTGGAAAGCATAGACTGAGCAAGGGAGCTGGGATCCATCTTGAACTCTGGTGGCCCCTGGTGGTATTTAAGAAAGAGAATTAAAGAAGTAACCTGCATTTTTCAAATATGTCTACTTTTTCATGATGTAACATAGACCAAAGCAGAGAAAATTATAATAGTCCGCTACACACTTATCAACCTATTTTGTGCTTATGTGTTGTTTTTTGTTTTTTTAAGAAAATGGAAGCCTGCTTTTATTGATGCACACATTGACGGACTTGCGATTGGAAGGGGCGGTGACGTTAACATGACACTGGTGGTTAACGCAACGGAAACATGAGGGCAGGAGATGGCTTTGCAGGGACATGAGGCCTTCATAAGTTAGGGAAACGGACTGCTAGCTGGCTGCCCTTTCATCTCATGTTCTTCACAAACTCCTCTCCCTTTTTGATGGAGGCCTTCAGCTCGGGGATGGCTTCTGCTATCATCTTCTCTTCAAAAGGGGAGATCTTGCCAATGCCTAGATTCTTCTCGATGCCCTTTTTCCCCAGCAGTAATGGTGTGGAGAAATAGGCACAGTCTGCTTCCTGGGATTTAACAAAGGAACATTCGACAACTCCTTCCTTCCCATTCATTGCATCCACAAGGGAGAAGACAAACCGGGCTCCAGCATATGCCATGGACAGGGTGGCAGAGCCTGCTCCAGCTTTGGCCTTCACCACCTCGGCGCGGGACTCCTGAATCCACACAGTGACTGCTGTCATCTGGTCCTGGGGAAGGTCCCCCTTGGAGTGCACTGAGAGATCAGGGGGATGATGGTCTTCCCGGCATGACCGCCAATGACAGGAACATTGACTCGCGCAGGATCCAAACCCTTTAGTTCTGCAATGAAAGTGTTGGCCCTGACAATGTCCAGGGTCGTCACCCCGAAGATTTTATTGGGGTCGTAAGCTCCGTGTTTCTTGAAAACCTCCGTTGCAATTGGGATGGTGGAGTTGACCGGATTTGAACAGACGCAGATCATGGCCTCAGGGCAATGCTGGGCGCAGGCCGCAGTCAGGGTGGCCACAATTGAGGCGTTGGTGTTGACCAGGTCATCCCGTGGCACGCCTGGTTTTCTTGGGACTCCGGCTGGAATAACCACCGCATCGCAGCCTTGGAGGCCATCCGGCAGCTGCTCAGGCCCGAGGTGGCCTTTCACGGTGGCTCTGGTCTCGATGTGGCTCAGAGGTGCGGCCACTCCGGGTGTATGAGCAACATCGCGGAGGGTCAGGCGGCTCACTAAGGGGCTGTTCTTGAGAAGCCCGCAAGGGCGCTGCCCAATTCCCCCGGAAGCCCCAAGCACAGCTACGTTAGCATGTGCTGGGCCGAGGTGCGGCGGCGGCAGGGCGGGCGAGGGCGGAGGGATGGCTGGCTGGAGCGGGCAGGGAGCCCAAGGGCAGGCGCGGGAGCCGGCGGCGGGCAGGTGACACCAACGACCTCCACACTGCACCGGGCCTCCCGGCTCCGCTCTCTGCTTATGTGTTTTTATGGGAATCCTAGACATCTTGTCATTGATACCTAAATACAACACAGTTCATCTCTAATAGTTAAGGGGTTTTGCTTTTTTTTTTTTATTACATCACACTTACATAATTAACAAAGAGTTTAATATCATTTAATATCTAGTCCATGATAAAATTCTTCCAACTGTCTTGAAACTGTTTCTCTCTTTTTTTTTTTTTTAATTTTTATTTATGATAGTCACACAGAGAGAGAGAGAGGCAGAGACACAGGCAGAGGGAGAAGCAGGCTCCATGCACCGGGAGCCCGACGTGGGACTCGATCCCGGGTCTCCAGGATCGCGCCCTGGGCCAAAGGCAGGCGCCACACCGCTGCGGCACCCAGGGATCCCTTGAAACTTTTTTTCTAACAGTTGATTTGTTCTAAGCAGGATACTAACGAGCCCCACATATTGCATTTAGTGAGATGTTTCTTTAAATTCTCTTCATCTAGAACGGAATTTTGTTCCTTTTGTCTTTCGCCTCCATGATCTAACATTGTACCTTTTTTTTTTTTTTTTAAGATTTTATTTATTTATTCATGAGAGACACACACACACACACACAGAGGCAGAGACGCAGGCAGAGGGGGAAGCAGGCTCCCTACGGGGAGCCCAATGGGAGATTCGATGCCAGGACCCTGGGATCACTACGTGAGCCAAAGACTCAACCACTGAGCCACCCAGGCATCCCTAACATTCTACCTTAAACTACAGATAGCAGCTCATCTTCCCTCCTTCCCTCTTTCTCATTCTTCCTTCTGTCTCTCTCCAATAAATATTTATTAAAATCCAAGCACTGTGCTGGGCACTGGGGAGCCTCTTTGTGGTTTCTGTCTTCCTGGAATGAATATCTGTGTCTCCATTTCTCCAATGCACTTTAATACCGTTTCGGGAGTAACCATCCTGAAGAGTACAGAGGCGTCTCTTGTTCCTGCTCAAAAAATTCAAGCATTTCTCATTTTCAGTGGAACAACTGCAGAGGTAAAGATGGGAACTGGACTCCCAGCTCTGCCACCAACCATCTCTGTGGCTTCAGGCAAGTTGCCTAATGTCACCTTGGCTCAGTTTCCTAAGTTAGCCAATGAAGATACTACTGCCCACTTAAAACTCTTACTTCATTAAGGTTGAGCCAGGGAAAAGATACTTGGACTTCAACTCTCCGCACCACATTTTGGACAAGCCAGGTAGCACAGGTACTTCCATAGCTGTCTAATTTACCTTGTAATTAGCAAGAGCACTAAGTAAAAATACGAGGCTATGACACGGTTCCTGTTATTACCACCACTCTGTGCCATATCAGAGATTGAGGAATTGCTGCGGGGCCCCAGTTCTTGGTACTGGCTCATGCAAAGATTGAATTAAATGATAGATCTAAACTCCCTTGTATGGTGCCTGGTACAAAGAAAGCACCCAACAAAACATAGCTTTTTACTATTATTAATAAAAACATAAAAGTCAAATAAAATAAATCAAACGTACCTGTGTAAACTTTCATGAATTCTCCTAAGTTATTCAGTTTCACAGAATATTGCTGGGTAATCTATGGCTAATGCAACCCAGGAACTGATTTTTTAAATTTAATTCCAACTTCAGGTTTTTGGGTTTTTTTTTAAGATTTTATTTATTTATTCATGAGAGACACAAGAGGCAGAGACATAGGCAGAGGGAGAGAGGCAGTCTCCCTGAGGAGAACCCAATGCAGGACTTGATCCCAGGACCTGGGGATCACACCCTGAGCCAAAGGCAGATGCTCAACCACTGCCACCCAGGCATCCCTCAAGTTCAGTTTTAATAGCTACCTGTGGCTACTGGCTACCATGTAGGGCAATGCAACAGTCACCAACTTTGACCAGTTCCTATTTGCTTTTTCATATGCTATTGGAAGTGGGAAGCCAATTTGCCTAACCAGTTTTGCCTACCCAGCATACCCCCCTTTAGGTAGCAAAACCTCTCTTTTCCATTTGGGTAAACCCTGTCCTTGATATGTCACTCTGGCTTGGCTTGTGGTGGGGGTGGAGGACAATAAGTAGGCCATATCAGGGTCAGTCTTGAGTCTCTTATAGGAACTATTTAGAAAAAGATACTCTCTCTAAGGTTGCTCTCACATGAAAAGAACCTGCCTGGAAATTACACCATCAGAGAAGAAGGAAGAAGCAGGGGACAGTTTCTTGATAACATTCTTTGAGCACTTAGATCCAGCTTTTCCTAAAGTCATTACTATCACTACACTTTATAGTTACATGAACTGATAAATTCTTTTTTTTTTTAAGATTTTTTATTTATTTATTCATGATAGACACACACACACGCACACACACACACACAGAGGCAGAGACACAGGCAGAGGGAGAAGCAGGCTCCATGCCGGATCCCGACCCGGGACTCGATCCCCGGACTCCAGGACCATGCCCCAGGCCAAAGGCAGGCACCAAACCACTGAGCCACCCAGGAAACCCCTGATAAATTCTTTTAACTAATGCCAGTGTGAATTCGATATATATCACTTGCCATGGAAAATATCCTAATAGACACTATGCCATCTACCTACAATCCCTTTGTATTTATCTACCAAATGAGACTCTACCAACTTTAAAACTCAGCACAAATATCACCTTCTCTGAGAAGCCTTCCCAAAGCATGAAGGCAGAAATAACTGCTCCCTTTATGGTGTTTCCATAATTCCTGTTATATGTTTATCTCTGCACTGAACAAAGTCTATTACGGCTGAGTTTATAATCTGGCCCTGTTCCTCTCTCTTTCACCTTTGTAATGTCAGTGTCCACCATATCTCAGCACACAGTATTCACTCAACATGTGTTTGGTTGAATTGAAAATGAATTTCTTCTACTTTAAGTTATTACAGCCTAATATTTTATGCAACATGTTGCTGCCATTATCTGTTAAAAGAAGTATGTTTATCACATTGAAGCATATGACATTGCTGATATTCAACATTTTGGGATTCTAAAGTGGCAATGTCATATGGTTCAACATAACAAATATTGACAAATATTACTACAGATATCTTAGGGGCACTTTCCTATATCTGACATATATAGTCAGTGAATAGAAAGCTACAAGACTAAATATTAAGATAATATAGGGGCAGAAGAAATGACCAGTACCAAGGAGTGTCATGAATATGTGAAATGTTCATTTATTTAGCAGACACTTAGACTGCACTTATCTTGTGCCAGGAACTATTGTATGTGCTTCACAGAATCAATTCATTCCATCCTCATAACAAGCTTATGAGGGGGGCACTATCATGATCCTCATTTGACAGATGATGAAACTGAGGCAGAGAGGTTCAGTATTTTCCCTAAGGTCCCATAATGATAAAGTGACAGAGCGAGGATTCTAACCCAAGTAGTCTAATGTCAGCCACGATCCCTGTTCTAAAGTACACATTATGCTAACTCTTAACCACGATGCTCTGTGGTGCCGGCAGTACTACTAGAGAAGTCATCTGTCCAACAAAGAGATTTTGGCAGTTGCTTATTGATGTGAGTGCAAGGAAACCAGGCCAGCTATTTATTGCTCCATAATACATCTCCCCAACCTTTGTGACATAAAACCACAAATGTTTTTCATGCTCACAAGCTCTATGGGGCAGGAAATTAAGACTGGCACAATGGGATGGCTTCTCTTTGCTCCATAATGCCTGGGACCTCAAATGGAAAGACAAAATGGCTGGGGGCTGGATGACTTGACAGCTGAGTTCAGTTGAGCCTGTGGATCCAGTACCCACATGTAGATCCTCCAAACAGTTTGAGCTTCTCACAACATGGTGGCTGAATTCAGAGAGGGTGAATCTGGAGAACAAATGTTCCAAGAGTATGAGAAAGAGGTAGCAAGGCTTCTTTTGACCTAGCCTCTGAGCTGGTGCAGTTTCACTTCTTTTATCTTCTATACCTATAAAAGCAAGCACTGAGGCCAGCCCATATTCGTGGAGGAGGAGTTAGGCTCCACCTCTGTGTGGGAGATAACACTGCACATGAGTGAGATGATGTTGCAGCCACTTTTGGAAACACAATCAGCACAGAATCATGGAGACTGTTGACAGAGCAGTCCTAGAATATTTTCAGCTATGAATTACTGAACTGGCAACTACCAGTGACTTAAACACTAAAAGTGTATTATCTCATTAAATGAAGGGCCAGAGACAGGGCAAGTCAGAGTTATTTAGTTGTTCAATGATGTCATCAAGGACCCTAGTGCTTTCTATCTTTCCACTCTGCTACCTCTAGCACATCCAAAGTGCTTCAGTCCTTGGTAGTAGGTTAGCTACAGTAGTTCCAAGCATTAGAAGGAGACAAAAATGGCAGGCAAAGAAAAATAAAAGGGTATTTATTCCCATAAGACTCTTTGAATTATAAAGAGTAACCTCCTCCCCAAAGCTCACAGCCAACTTAGCTTCAGGTCACATTGGTTGGGCACTTGATCTTGCCTATGTTCATATCATATCTGAAAGGGAATCAAGGAAAGAAAAGATCTAGCATTTTGGCTTCATAGTAAGAAGCATTTCTGCTAATAAAAAAAGGAAGAGGGATAATCACTGTTGAGTCATCAGTATCTGCCACACATACAGGCAACTATCCATTCATTTAGCAATTATTAGCTGATTGTTAATTATGCATCAGGCACAGTGCTAAGAGGCAGGCAGAGCAGTGAATGAGACAGACAACATCCCTGCCCTCATAAGGCTTACAGTCTGGCATGGAACAGAACATGTAACAGGCAATTACATAATTAAATACAAATGTGATAAATGCTATGAAAAGAAGTATGCAATCAATGATGCACTATTTGCCATAATAAAAAAAATATTTCTTCCCAGTAGTTTATTGAAATGAAAGTCAAGATTACAGTTATAGAATCTAAAAGAAGCACAAGGTCCTTACTACGCCTAAAAGGTAATCATCGAAAACTATGAATGTTCCCATTGTGTAGGAGAGTGAAGCACCCTATCTGGCAGACAGATGTGTCCTCGTCTGTAGAAAAGTTACTCCACCAAGGGTCAGAGACCATTCATTGGGATTTATGACAATCACAATGAACTCTCCGAGACTACCTAAACTTCTATCCAATTGCATGCTCACTAATCAGATTTTGTTTTTTTTTTCTTAAAGATTTTATTTATTTATTCATGAGAGACACAGAGAGAGAGAGGCAGAGACACAGGCAGAGGGAGAAGCAGGATCCCTGTGGGGAGCCCGATGTGGGACTCGATCCTGGGACTCCAGGACATGACCTGAGCCAAAGGCAGATGCTCAACCACTGAGCCACCCAGGCATCCCACCAAACAAGCTTTGGATTGCTTCCTCACTTACCTGAACACCAAATTGGAATTTCCCAGTCTCTGCAAATTCAGATCTGTCACCATAAAATGTTATTTTGGTCAATTTAACATGAGTGTGAACACTCTTGGGCCCAATCCCTTTTCACTGACCTGAAAATGGAGTAGACAGATCTTCAAAGCCAAAAACACAGACTGGGAACCACCAGCGAGCCCTCTCTGTGCACTCACAGGATGTAAAGCTGGCCTTGCCCATGATAGCACTAGACACCCACCTTGTACATTCCTTTGATAACTGCTATGGCATCAGCCAACTGCTGATTGTAGCATTTTCTTATGGTGTCCTCATTCTGCAAACCAAAAATAAGTACAATGAGCACCACAGTGTATTTCCAAATATGAGTCTCATACCCACTAAGGGACTCAGTATAAAACCATTGCTCAGATCATCACAAATCCTGTGAAAAGTTCAATTTGTAATCATTTATCCTACACTACAGCTATTACACTGCATTCGAGTTTTTTAAAAGATTTATTTATTTTTGAGAGAGAGAGAGAGTGCACACGTGTGAGCAGGGCAAGGAGCAGAAGGAGAGGGAGAGAGGGACTCTTAGGCAGACTCTGCAGTGAGCACAGAGCCTGATGCAGGGTTCGAACTCACAACCCTTAGATCATGACTGGAATTGAAATCAAGAGCCAGCCACCCAACCGAATGAGCCACTCAGTTGCTGACACTATATTCAAGTTTTACTTATACTTAATTATAAGCAATGGAGAGCTCAAATGGATAAAATAAATACAGATATTGTGAACATTTTATTTCCCTTTATGTATTTAAGTCTTCTTACTGTCTTCCTAGAATTGCTTTTAAAAATAGTAAAATCTATTTGTAATCATTTTCTCTCCTAGTCCTTGTAATTTTTAATGGGATATGCTCATAAAAAGAAATCTAGACCCACTAATCCATAAACCAGTCATTTTTGATTAATCAAACCAGTTAACCATTGTTTTTGGGTAACAATGAAAGACAGCACATAAACCCCCCCACACACACACAAATCTTGATTCTGATTTCATTTCTGATTCTAGCATGGAGTGGAAACTATGATTACACTGTAGAGTCAGACAGAATTGGATTTCAATATCACTGTGACACTTTTCAATCTGTCTGACCTGAAGCAGGCTACTCAACCTTACTATCTCAGTTTCCTTATCTGTAGATCAGGAATAATTGGGTTTCATTTAAGTGTTATTGAGGGACTTGAGGAAACACATTTAAAGGCTTCCTGTGGTCTCAGAATGGTGGGATCAATAGAAAAGGAGTTGTTCTTTGTTGTTGTTGTTTTTTTTTTTTACATTTGTTTTTATTTGTTAGATTTGCCAACATATAGTATAACACCCAGTGGTCATCTCATCAAGTGCCCTCCTCAGTGCCTGTCACCCAGTTACCCCATCCTTCCGCCCACCTCCCCTTCGGCAACCCATTGTTTTTTTTTCCAGAGTTAGAAGTCTCTCATGGTTTGTCTCCCTCTCTAATTTTTCCCACTCAGTTCCCCTCCTTTCCCTTATAATCCCTTGCACTTTTTCTTATATTCCACATATGAGTGAGCATGAGCAGGGGGAGGAGCAGAGGGAGAAGCAGACTCTCCACTGAGCAGGGAGCCTGACACAGGGCTCCATCTCAGGACCCTGGAATCATGACCTGAGCAAAGTCAGATGCTTAACCAACTGAACCACCCAGGTACCCATGTTTGTTTGTTTTTTAACTGAGGACTAGCAGTACCTGTTCTTTTTTTTTTTTTTAATTTTATTTATTTATTCATGAGAGACATAGAGACACAGAGACAGAGACAGGCAGAGGGAGAAGCAGACTCCATTCAGGAATCCTGACATGGGACTAGATCCCGGGTCTCCAGGATCACGCCCTGGGCTGAAGGTGGCGCTAAACTGCTGAGCCACCTGGGCTGCCCAGTACCTGTTCTTAATGACAGATAAATACGCTAACCTGAGCAAAGATTTTAGGAAATTCCTGGAAGCCGCAGAGTTTTCAAGCCTTTGGCTCCTACAGAGATAATAAGCACTAATAATATCATGTAAAATTGTGTGCCTAAGAGCCAGATCTCAAGCACCAAACTGCTGGCCAGGAAAATAACTCTGCTGTTTTTTTAACTGATGGCCTTGAGCAAGTTAATTAAACTTCCTGGGCCTCAGTTTCCTCATCCGTAAAAGAGAGTTAATAATTGCATCTACTTTATGAGGTTAGTGTGAGAACTAAATTAATTTGTATACAGAGCACTGACAAAGTTCCTGACACAAAGTAAAGCTATTGTATGAGACACAACACATGCAAATTAATTGCCCTCATGATTTGCTAAATTCAAAACTGTGGTACATACCTATCTAAGCACAAGATCAATCTGCATATAAAACAAAGGAAATGGGACACTTGGGTGGCTTAGTGGTTGAGCATCTGCCTTTGGTTGTCATCTCAGGGTCCTGGGATTGAGTCCTGCATTGGGTTCCTGAGGGGAGCCTGCTTCTCCCTCTGCCTATGTCTCTCCCTCTCTCTGTGTGTCTCTTATAACTAAATAAATAAAATAGTTTTAAAAAATTGCAAAAATTACCTGGAATGAACAAAAATAGCAAAAGAAATTTAAAACAAACAAATAAATATAAAATAAAGGAAATGAGAGAGCATGTACCTCTTGATAATGTTTTTCAATTTTTAGGATCCTGTCATGTAGAGCAGTGAAGAGACTGAAAGATTCTTCTTTAAGACGGTCCTCAAATTTCAGCTGAAGCAATTGTTTGAGGAACCCAAAATCCACTTGAAGAGATCTAATAATCTAAAAATGGAAAAACATACATTATTGCAGGGAGTAAGGGTGCTCTGTGTAAAGGTTCTAGCACATTACCTGTTTCCAGGTGTAGAAAAGCAAATTTTGCACCTTAAGATATGCCTCTTTAGCATATTGATTATTTTAGGCTGATTATTTTTAAGAAATTGCAAACAGGAAAAGCTCTAATTTATAAGGGAAATCTCCACTTGTGAAGGCTGTCTCCCTAGCTATACCAGCAAGAGGGGGATGACTTAAAATCTCTAGAAACTCTTAGGTTGACTTAAATCTGCATAACCACCATCCCCTTGTATACTGTGCTTTTCCTCATAAACTCCCATAACTGCTCCTTTCATCCTCTGACATCTTTTATCTTTAGTTGGAGAGGATATTTAAGGTTATGGCTTCACCACCACCACCCCCCAAAAAAGGGTTATGGCTTCAGCCATTTCAGAGAGTTACTCAGTTTTCCTGGGTCTCTCCCATGTAGTCAGGAGCTATACATATTATTAAATTGTTTTTCTCCTGTTAATCTGTCTCTTGTCAATTTGATTCTTAGACGAGCTAGAAGAATGTTGAAGGGTGGGACGCCCAGGTGGCCCAGCAGTTGAGCATTTGCCTTCTGCTTGGGGCGAGATCATGGGATCTGGGATTGAGGATAACAAGACTTCAAGTGGTTAAGTGACTGTCTAATCCAACATTACACAGCCAGTAATGGAAGGCCCAGATTTGAAAAATTATGACTGTCTCATCCCCCTATTTCTTTATACCCTGTTGTCAACTCATAAAGAGTACTATCTTGAGAAATCATGTTTAAAAATATTTGAAAGCAAGTGATGTCTTAAGTAATTCCTTAAATTCCCGGAACAGGCAGAGATGACTTTGCCTTTAGAAGACCCAGTTCTAGATGAATTGCATATTCTGCAAAAGATAGGCATGGAAATCCTGTATGGTCAAACAAACTTCACTGGATTGAAGATTCCCAGAGAGCACTATAAACTCTAGATAAAATATGAACAAAACACAACCAACAACTTGAAGACACTGGAGAATAAACAGAAGCAGGAGAATCCTGGAGGGGATTGAAAAATTGGAGGAAGGAACTGATGCAGGGTGAGATGCCTGCTGGGTAGCTATGTTCAGTGACCTCACAAGGCAGCTAAGCCTCAAATAGAAATCATTGGTTTTTATGGTCTGAATAATAAAAGGACAGCACAATCACAGACACTGGATGTGATCGTGTGGGGTTTCTAAAAAGAAAAGAACCAAAGAGAAGGAGCATAAAATCTATATGTAAACTCAGTAAAAACCTCTGGGTGATCCCTGAAACACATGCACATGGAGCACACTGCAAGCAGCCTGTGAGATTTGGGCTGTCAACCAAGATACATTTGCAGTTGGAATCCAAACAAGTTTATTATGTGCCAAAATACAGACATCAACAGTCTTCTGAAGGAATATACATACATATTAGAAGCCAGAACATAACATTCACAATATCCAGGATATAATTCAAATTACCTGATATTTAAAACAAAAACAAAAACAAAAAACAAAAAAATCCCAGGAAAATGTGATTCAGTCCCAAGAAAAAAAATGATTGAGACCAACACCAGTATTACACAAGCATTGGCAAAGTTTTAAAGCAGCTATTATAATTATGCACAATGAAGTAAAGGAAAATAATATATATGACTTACTTGATTAAGCCGATACAGTTGCATTCTCTAAAATAGAGCTATATGATATCCTAATTGATACTGAGATCCAATTCAAGGAATTAGAAAAAGGAAAACAAAGTGAACCCAAAATAGTAAAAGCAGTTAAATAATAAAGATATGAAATTTATGAACTAGAAATAAAGATATGATAGAGAGGATTATAAATCTGAAGGTTTATAAAACCTCAGATGTGCGCGTGCTCCACATGCGTGTGTTTCAGGGATCACCCAGAGGTTTTTTTCTGAGTTTACATATAAATTTTATGCTCCTTCTCTTTGGTTCTTTTCTTTTTAGGAACCCCACACGATCACGTTCAGCGTCTGTGACTGTGCTGTTTTTATTATTCAGACCATAAAAACCAATGATTTCTATTTGAGTTAAAAAAAAATAATAATAATGAGATAGATATAGCTTCCAAGATCTTCTAGGAAAAAAAAGAAGAGGTATACACACAATATTAGCATTTTATTTTCATTTTTTTAATATTAGTATTTTTTAAAAATATAACTACAGACACAATAAAGATTTAAAAGTAATGAGAAGAGGGGATCCCTGGGTGGTGCAGCGGTTTAGTGCTTGCCTTTGGCCCAGGGCGCGATCCTGGAGACCCGGGATCGAATCCCACATCAGGCTCCCGGTGCATGGAGCCTGCTTCTCCCTCTGTCTATGTCTCTGCCTCTCTCTCTCTCTCTCTCTCTCTCTCTCTCTCTCTGTGTGACTATCATAAATAGTAAATTAAAAAAAATAAAATAAAGATTTAAAAAAATAAAAGTAATGAGAAGATAGTTAACATTATGCCTATAATTTGAAAACTTGGCAAAATAAATATTTTTATAGAAAAATATAATGTCAAAACTGACCCAAGAATATTTAAGAAAACCATACTATATCCATACTATAACAAAATAAAAATAGCAATAAAAATAAGCACATGCAATTTTACAAGGAAGTTCTAACAAACACTGAAGAGATAATTCTAACTTCATGCCAACCATTCCAGAAAATAGACTGAGGAACATCTCCCAACTCATTGTATGAAAGTATGAAAGTATGAAAGATACTATGATCTTGGTACCAAGAGTGAACAATAGTATAAGAAGAAAAGATAAATTTATAGGACAGTCTCTTATGAACATAAATGGAGAACAATCATTAGTAGAAATATAGCAAATGATGTGGAAAGCAAAAGAAACATTATAGTCCAATTGGGTTCATTCCACGTTTACTATTCAAAAGTCAGTGTTCACATCATCACATAAAGGAAAAAAGCCATATGACTCAATAGTATGGAAAGCATTCAAATCAGGTCATTCATGATTTTTTTTTCATTCATGATTTTTAAAATGCTTTTAATTAATTAAAAATAGAGGAAACATCCTTAATCTGATTTAAGCATGTGTATCAGAATTTGGTTCAGCTATATTTTAAAAATCCAAATAACAGAAGCACAAAAGGGAAATAAATTTTATTTCTCTTTCACTAGAAATTGCGGTAGGCAGTCAGTGGTGAAAAACCCCTAAGATCCTTCTACCTTATTACTATGCTGTGTATGCTGCCTCAGAATCATCATGCAAACGGAAGCATCCATGTTCTAGGCACGAAAATAAGGAAAGGAAAGGAGGGAAGGAGGGAGTGAGGAAAGAAGGAAAGGGGAAGGAAGAAGAGGAGGAGAAAGAAGTGAAGTAGCAGAAAGTAAGTGCATGTGAATTGTTTCTTCAAGAAGCTTCCCCAAAGCTGTCATATAATATTTCCATGTAATTCTACTGACCAGAATTTACTCATTTGGATGTGCCCAGTTGCAAGGAAATAAAGTTATAAAACTTTTCTGAAGGTATTTTTAGAAAAGGTAACTAGCAAGCATGAAAGAAAAGAGACACCTCCAAAAGTTACTAGTAGGGGTGCACATTGTACAATCTCCCAGCAGGACAATTTGGCAACATCCTTCAAAATGGCTAATGCATACATTCTCTGTCTCAGAAATTCCACTTTTAAATTTATGCTACAGATTTGTTGGCCTATGAGTATGTACAGAATTCTTCATCACAGTAGATGATTTGAAACAACTAAAGTGTCCATTCATAGGGGGAGAGCTAAATAAATGATGCACATTTTATAATAGAATATACTCGTGAAAATGATGAGAAAATTATGTACCAACATGGAATGATTTTCTACATTGTTAAGTGAAAAAACAGAAGCAAAGTAAACAAGAGGATTCATAGTATGTATGCTATCCCATGAGAGGTCTATGGATTAGAGATTTTAATAACTCTTCATATCTGATGTGTATGAGATGTTCTGTTTCTTTACAATCAAAAAAGATCCAAAGGAAATAATGGTGGAATGTCAAGATTTGACAAAATTGTATGAGGGTAACACAATTATTCATCATATTACTCTCCACATTTTCTACAATTCAAAAATCTTTTATAATTCTTAAAAAAAGTATCATAAATAGAAAATGTTGACAGATGTCAAAAGAATTCCAAAGAGAGTAACAACCCACTTCATTAAACAGGTTAACATATATAAACATGACATAAATATAAGGAGTAGTTTATACAAATTATTTTAAAAAACACAACTGTCATCCAAGTCAGCTTGTAAAGATGCTAATATTTAAACATTTTTACTCATTTAAATTCTGCAAAGGAAAGAGACACAAGGCAAACAATACCTATAATGATCTCAGAAGTTTGAAAACAAATCCAGATTTACCTGTATTAGCTTTTCTGTAGATGAACTCAACTCTTTTAAAGGCAGAATTTCACTGTAATCCGTTTGAGTAGCATGGTCTGTACTGAAAAAGCCAACTTTCAAATCATCTGAAATAGTAAGTCTGGAAAAAAATGGAGAATAAAAGTGCTTTATATAGTAGATAACTTATTTTAAAATATGTATTATGACACATATTTTTGTGTAAATCATATTATGTTTTAAAGATTCAAAGGGACTGGTAGAGTGAGGAAAGCTCTGAATTACTTGCTCATGATTTAGGGTTTTCACCAGGACTCTGTAGATTATCAGATTCCCTGAACTGTGGTATATTTTCCCACTGCTACTCATCTTATTTCCATTTTCTGATATATTTGAGCCTCCTTTTAATATCCTATCTGCTGTTTTAAAGACATTATAAATTATGCACAGACACATCAAGCAAAAATACTTCAAGATAGTGGTTCTCAAAGAGTAGCCTGAAAACACCAGGGATTCCAGGACACTCTTCCAAGCAATCCACGAGGTCAAAATTATTTTCATAATAGTATTAATATTTTATTTGCCTTTTCCACTATCATGCTCTTACAGTAGTGTTCAGTGGAGTTATCCAGAAGCTACAGGTTATGTGAATGCATGACATGAATGTAGAAGCAGATACAAAAATTCAGCTATAATGCATTAAGCCAGGCACTAAAAAGTGTGCAAAAATGTAAAGCAATGACACTATACTCATTAGAGTTCTTGTTTTAAAAAATAGAGTTCATTTTCTTTAAAATATGTTATTTATGTTAGCATAGAATTGGTTTACCGTTATTATAAATGAATTAATATACATATATTAATTTCTCATTTTAAAATTCTAATATGGTCACTAAGAATAGGTATAAACTAAAGCTCTTTGAGGTCCTCAGTAATTTTTGAGACTATGAAAGTTCTTGAAACCAAAAAATTTGAGGATTATTCTTTAAGATAATCACACAACCATACTATATTTGATTTTCAAACTCCATTCCTGCAAAATCTGAGTAGGCAAGGAACTTAAGCATTTGTAAACACCTCAGATAGATCTTTAATCTTCTCAAATAGTAAAAAGAAAGCCTATTTTCTGGATGCGCTCTTTGTCAATTTGATCAAACTTAACCAAAACTACCAGTTTCTAAAATGTCAGCTAAAGGGATCCGTGGGTGGCACAGCGGTTTAGCGCCTGCCTTTGGCCCAGGGCGCGATCCTGGAGACCCGGGATCAAATCCCACGTTGGGCTCCCGGTGCATGGAGCCTGCTTCTCCCTCTGCCTCTCTCTCTGTGTGTGACTATCATAAATAAATAAAAATTAAAAAATAAAATAAAATGTCAGCTAAAAACAGAATGCCATGAAAGCCCAAGTAGAATTACCAGACTTTTCAGGATAGCCTCTGAAGACAGAGTAAGCTACTATCTTCACTGGTTTGCTGTCCAGCTGGCACAGACTCTGAAGGGGGCACCCCTGCAACCCTTTCCCTCCTTTTTATTTGCTGGCAGAGTCTCAGGATCATGTCCCACAGAATTCAGGGCAGGGTTACCATGTTTCCAGTGCCAAGGGTAGCTCTTGTCTGGTCTCAGCCCATCACAGAGATCCCATTCTTCTGGGCAGATTGTTTTAGGGGTGGGTATGGAATTGGTTCTAGCAAGAATGACATGAGGAAAGATCTTTTGAGGGACCTGGGGTAAAACTTTCTATGCTCCTACACAGGGGCACCAGAGGAGAGTTTTCCTCTGTGACTCTGAATATTGCCATGTGTTGAAGTGATGCCAAGAAGTGCCACAGCCATCTGGTGACCACAAGCAGGGTCAGCCAAAGGCAAAGTCAGTACATAGATTATGAGCTTTTTAAAAATAAACAGAAGTAACTTTGACTGATGACTTTGTTTAGCCATTGACTCAACTAGCTCTAAAACTTGTCATACCTCTGGCCTTCCTGCAATGTCATATATATGTTATTGGTGCTGTGGGGGCAGTTATTACCATCAGCTACTATGTTCTGAAGTATCATAATTTTTTCATCATGTTTGGAAAAAACCATTGAAGTACAGTAATATTTAACCAAGAAAGACTAAGTACAAACTTATAAAATATTAAACATTTAATATAATGATTTTCAATTAACCCCACTAAATTTTCAACCAATTTTCTACACACTCATCAATGTCATACGGTAGCATTATCCAGATGGGGAGGGAACAGCAGTAATGTTGTATACCTCAGTTTCAACTAATATTTCTGGTGTTTTTCCACAGAAAATTATATTTTAGATTTGATCAATTTCATTTTAGGAGCCTTTTTTTCCCCCGTCACTAACAGAGTTCTGTTGGAAGAGGCAATCTCCTTGGTCCCTGAGTGTCCTGCACCTTCTTTCTGCATATGCCAGGAATGCAAAATCCTGGCCACTCTTTCCACAGGCCATTCCTCAGAATTGTGTTTGCAGTGAGCAACCTTAAAGGATGAGGTAATGCCTTTCCTCCACCAAGAAGCAGGCTGGTATTCTTTACTATTAAAATGGTGAGGGTTGCCTGGGTGACTCAGCAGTTGAGCTCCTGCCTTCAGCTCAAGGTGTGATCCTGGAGTCCCGCGATCGAGTCCTACATCAGGCTCCCCGCATGGAGCCTGCTTCTCCCTTTGCCTATGTCTCTGACTCTGTGTGTGTGTGTGTGTGTGTCTCTCATGAATAAATAAATAAAATCTTTAAAAAATAAAAAATAAAGTGGTGAGCTCAGGGACCCTTCCTTTAATGCAACACGCTGTGTATATAGGTATCCGTGATGGGCCTTTAGTGTCACCCTCATGGCACTGAGGGGGCATGGCAGATCAAGACAAACAAATATGAAGGTCTAGATACTGGTTTTGCAATGATGATAAAGTCCTTTGTCTCTGATCCAGGAGTCTTGTGTCTTCTGCTAGGGGCCATAAAATAAGCAAACTCGTTAGCTTGTAAGTAGGGTAAGATTTCAAACACTGCAGAGTCCTGACCCATAAAATCCTCTCAATAGATGCTTGTTGTATTGAATTTTTTCACTTAATTTTATTTTTTATAGTCCTTTATTTATTTAAATAATCTCTACACCCAAAATGGGGCTCAAACTCATGACCCTGAGATCAAGAATTGTATACTCTTCTAAGCCAGCCAGGCACCCCTGTATTGAAATTTTTTAAGACTAAGATATAATAATTAACTAAAAAGATCATCAATATTCAAAGCTTTGTCTGTCTAAAATTTATAACCATTTTTGAAAATCATTTGTGAAAACCATAAATTATAATTATTATATTAAAATTAAGTATGATATTGTACTATACTATAGAAATGGGTGAATCATATGATCAATTATAAAAATTTTAAGACGTGTTTTAAAACAGTTTATAAGAAATAAGAAAAAAGTAATTTTTAAGGGTGATGATGTAAAATTTTAGGGAAAATATTTTTGATAGTTTTTAAGTATGGCAACTATTATAGATGACAAATTGTACATGGCCTTTTCTAGGACATATGTTTTATAAATTTTAAAGAAATTCTCCTTTTTTATACATTTGGAAATCTTTTAAAACATGAAATAAAAATAAAATCATTATACTTTCAAACAAGTGTCCCACAAAATGTAGACAATAAAGGTTTCCTAAAACTATGAGCAGGATCCAAATTTTTGTCTTTTTAGTCTATCATTCCCATGGTCCCTAGAGGTATCTTACTAAAACTCGGGTTCTTTCACTATTTTGCTATAAAGACTTTAATAGCCTTCCACTGTCCAAGAGAATTATATTCAGTCTTTTTATTCTGACCTCCAAACTATGGGTGCAAACTACTTATCTGAGCTTCATGCACTTAACAAAGAATAACTGAGTACCTACTGTTTGCCAGGCACTGTTTCTGGCACAAAGGTAATAGGAATGGGCAAGTCAAAGTCTTTGTTCTCATGGAACTTATATTCTAAAGGGAGAGACAACCAGTAAACAAGTAAACAAAAATACGTTATATATTGTGAGGTAGTGGTAAACTCATCTTTCATTTTGTATACCCTATATACCATACTCATCTATTAAGTGTTCTCAAAATACATCTGTATCTGAAGGTTGGGCAGTACCTTCAGCCTAAAATATAGTCTCCCCACAGTTCTACCTATAAAAATCATATATAGTCACTTTCTTTTCCATCTTCCTATTCCTTCCATTCCCTTACCTTGCCAGAGTGGAGGAATCAACATGGTGGTCAGTGACATGAGTCAATTTCTTCATAAGAAAGGTTAGGAGCCATGCAGAGGAAAAGGCCAACAGGCCTGGTAGCCAAGAATGTAGGGTAGTGTGAGAAACAGTTTTAGTATATGTGCTGCCGAAGCGAGCACAGTAGTGTGAGAAACACAAGCAGCCGCACAGAGCCAGCATGATTGGGAGAAGGAGTACATAAATGTAAAAATGTAAAAAAAACCCGAGGAAGATAGAGCATCAGCATCTGGCAACTGCCATAGTGGTGTCTCATTTAGGTGGGAGTCTTCAATGACAGGTAAGACTGGTCAGTGGAATTGTGATTAAAACAAGGAATTTTTTTCAAAAACTTCAAAATAGAATACTTCATGTACCAGCAATCCCATTTCTTTCTTTCTTTTTTAAGATTTTATTTATTTATTCATGACTGACAGAGAGAGAGCGAGAGGCAGAGACACAGGCAGAGGGGGAAGCAGGCTCCATGCAGGGAGCCTGACGTGGGACTCGATCCTAGGTCTCCAGGATCACACCCCAGGCTGAAGGCGGCGCTAAACCGCTGGGCCACTGGGGCGGCCCAGCAATCCCATTTCTGAGAATGTATCCAAAGGAAATTAAGTTATTATCTCAATATTTACCACCCCTCCACCCCATGTTCACTGAAACATTATTCAAAATAGCTAAAGCATGGAAATAACCTAAGTGCCCATTAATGGATAAATGATAAAGAAAATGTAGTGTTTACATACAATGGAATAATCTTCCACTATAAAAAAGAAGGAAATCCCATCATTTGTGACAATGTAGATTAACTCTGAGGGCATTATACTAAGTAAAATAAGTTAGAGGAAGACAAATATTGTATGATCTCACTTATATGTGGAATCTAAAAAAGGCAAACTCATAGAAACAGAGAGTTGATTGGCAGTTGCAGAGGCTGAGACCTGAGGAGATGGGGAGATGTTGGTCAAAGCAAAGTACAAACTTCCAGTTATAAGAGAAATAAGTTCTAGCTAATGTACAGCCTGGTGATTATAGTCAGCAATACTGTATCATACTTGAAAGTTGCTAAGAGAATAAAATCTTAAATGTTCACACACACATAACAATGTGAGGTGATGGATGTGTTAATAACCTTATTGTGGTAACTATTTTACAATATATACAAAATATCAAATCATCACATCATACACCTTAAACTTACACAGTGTTATGTGTCAATTGTATTTCAATGAAGCTAAGGGGGAAGAAAGGAAAAGGAGATTTTGTAATACCTACTCACAAAATGTTAATCTATTGCAAAAAATGGCAAATTTTTGGTAGAGAATCCTGGTAGACACCAACCCAATGAGGTCGAGGTTAAAGCATCAACAGGGAAACATAATGAACGTGTGCCCACTAAAGTGGATGCCCTGAAAAGCACATACCTCCATTTCTGTGGCATTTCCTGCCAAGAATGCATAATAATAAGAGTCTGATTATAAGAAAACACTAGACGGAGCTGGACACTAAATCCAAAGTCTATACTTTTAAAAAATGTCAAGGACATAAAGGACAGCTAGAGGCAATAGGAGTTCTTTCAAACTGGATGCGTCTGAAGGGCCAGGATAGCTGAATGCAACATACTCCTAGATAGGATCCCAGACCAGAAAGGAAAAAAGCTATCATTGGTGCCCTTGGCACAACTTGAAGGGGCCTGATGTAGTGCTGGGCTAATGTTGGCTTCCCGATTTTGAGAGCTATATGTTAGGTATAGAGGAGAATATACATTTTAGGAAAAACACACTAATTCTTAGCAGTGATGGGCACCAATCCTATAGCTTGCTCTCAAAATGTTCTAAAAAGATTAATAATAATGAGTATATGAATTCGTTTATGTGTGAATGTGCACACAGAAGGACAAAGAAGAGGAGTGGGGGGGCGGGGTGGTGGTGGAAAAACAAGGTGAAAGGTCAAGAATTGATGAATCTAGGTGAAGAGGATATGAGGGATCTTAGTTCTGTTCTGGCAATTTCTCTGTCAATTCGAAGTTATTTCAAAGTAAAGTATTTTTAAAACATCATATGCATTCTTCAAGCAAGTTCAAATTTCATCAATTTCAACCAGCAAGAATTGTCAACGTTTTAGGCCTTAATGAACAATGAAATGTGACTGGAAGCAATGTATACCACATTTGTATATGCTGCTTCAACTCATTTTCTAACTGCAAAGCTGCCAGTTTTTAAGAAAGTTTACAATAAAAGAAATCTAGACTGTAGTGCAAGCTGCTCTTCCACTTGGACATTATGATCCAGTAGATAATGGCACTGTTTGTCTACGACAAATAGGGGTGATCTGTGATCCTCTGGCAAGCACCACTAAGAAAATCACAGCGAAGGCCTCTAGGACTTTAGAGCGAATCTTATGCCTTCTTATGTAGATGACTATCATCCTTTTGAGAAACAGCACTGGCTCACAATTGAGTCTGGAAAAGACTGAATGTTAACTCCTGTAAACATGAGTCATCAGGCCTGAGTTTCCCATGATAAATTAGGTTTTATCTTACCCACCAAACCACACACTTGGGCATGAGCACGGAAGTGACATAAGAGACCAGGCTCAAGCAGAAGGAAAGACATTTACAGGAAGCCCATACCTCCTGCTCCGATTGCCTCTTCCCCTCCAAACCATAGATACAGCCTCATGGCAAATTCTGTACAATCAGTTGATTGAGGAAGAAAAAAACTCAAGCCTAGTTAATAGAGGGGACTGCCATCAGGATGGGGATGCCTATAGTTCCACAGCTCCACTACAGCTCCGCTCAGAGGTGACCTTGAGGGACAGCAATGAAGGAAAATCCTTCCACCTAATAGAACTGAAGTAGTCCATTTGGTCGTTTACTTTTTCTGGATGAGAGCGAGCCATAATTGCATACCTGCATTAATTTGTATACTTTTGCTAAAGTTTTAACTGAAAAATGGTCAGGAACTTGGAAGGAAGAAGACTGAGAGACTGGTGACAAGAAAGTCTGGGGAAGAGTTCTGCAGATGACCCTTTAAGAATGAGCACAGGCTAGGGGCGCCTGGGTGTTTCAGTCGGTTAAAGCATCCAACTCTTGATTCTGGCTCAGGTCAAGATCTCAGGGTCATGAGACTGAGCCCCATGTCAGGCTCTGTGGCTCAGGGCTCAGTCTGCTTGAGATTCTCTCTCTCTCTCTCTCTCTCTCTCCCTTTCCCTCTGCACCTCCCCCTCACCACTCATGCTCTCCAAATAAACAAATAACATTATATATATATATATATATATATATATATATATATATATATAAAGAATGGGCACGGGCTATGAAGATACTTGAGTACCGTGTGAATGCTCACCAAGGGTCATCCACCACAGATAAAGTATGCAATGACCAAGTAGGTAAAATGACACACTGTGGACAGCAGCTAGTTGCTGCAACCATTCCAGTGTTCGCTCAATAGCCCTTGAACGAAATGGCTATGGTGGAAGGGATGGAGTTCGACAACATGGACTTCTGAGTTTGTTCTGGCTGCTGCAAGCATTGAGTGCCTCATCAGCCAACAATAGAGATCAATACTGAATCCCTAATATGCCAGTATTAACCAGTGGGGATAGCCAGCCGCCTAGTGGCAGCCTGATAACACTGAACCTCTTCCACCATCCTCTCTGGGAGAGACATGTATGTATTCTGGATATGGATTTGTATTCCCTGACCATGATGCCACTATTCACTACGAAATGCCTTATCCACTGATGAGGTTTTGGATTATAGGTGAGGTTTGGTGGGGTGAGGTCTGGAGCTAAAGACCAAGAAAATTCTTGAGGCATCTTTGGTGCAAAATGGTGGTTTTATTAAAGCCCAGGGACAGGACCTGGGGGCAGGAAGAGCTGCTGCCCCAGGCTTGTGAGGGGTGGCTGATTATATACCTGCAGAGTTGGGGGAGGTAAGGAAAAGGCAGATTTCAAAAGGATTTTCATATGCAAAGGAGGACCTACCAGAACCTGGAGGCCTTGCCATTGTCAAGTTAAAGATTGTTTATCCCTCAAGCAGGTCATTAACATTAAGACAATTGGCAACTTCCCGAGGAATGTCACACATATCCCACCCTGGGGTGGGGTCATTTACGGGGTGGCAGTTTGTGCTTTTTCCTTATCAGCCCTCTGTTCCCCAACAGCCATCCTTGTGACATAGTGCACATAATCATTCTGATAAGGGTACTCATTTCCTAGCAAAAGAAATGTAGCAAGGGCTCATGCCCATGGAACTCACTGGTTTTATCACATATCCCATCACCCAGGAGTGCAAGCCTAATGAAAAGGTAAAATAGCTCACTGAAGATTTGATTATGGTAGTTGTGAGACAGATCCATGAAAGGATGTGTTTCTGCCTTCCAGGATACAGTACATACTTTGAATCAGTATGTGGTGCTGTCTCTCCCCCAGCCATAGGTCCAGGAACCTAGAGACAGAAGTGGAAGTGGCTTTTCTCCCTGATATACCTAATAACCTTCTACCAAAAGTATTGCTTCCTGTCCCAGCAACTTTATGATGTGCTGGCTTGGAGGTCACAGTCCTCAGGGGAAGCATGCTTCCACCCAGAAACACAAGAGTTCCATTGAATTAGATGAGATTTAATCGAACCTGGCCACTTTGTGATCCTTTTGTCATTGAACTAAAAGGCAGAGAATGGGGTCCGGCCAAAGTGATTGATTCTGATTATGAAGGAGCAAGTGAGTTGTTGGTATACAATGGAGTCAGCGAAGACCATCTCTGGAACCCGGGGGATTCTCTAGGGTGCTTCTTGGCCTTTCCATGCTTGTCATGAGCACGCTATGAAGGCGCACACATTGTGGAAAGGTTGTGCCTTTCCACGATGTCAGCTTTATTCAACCATAGAGCAAAGTTAAATCACAATTATAAAGCAGGTTTAGGATTGCAAACTCAATGACATTCACCATCTGATTAAACTTGGCTTCTTAGACAACATACAAAGCAGGACAGAAGACAAACCACACAACAAGCAGGATAACAGAAGAGTGTGGGAAGTTAACGAACCAAACTCAAAGTCAGTCTGTGGGTGCGCAGCTGAGATGGGACCCCCGTCTGGTCTGGGTCAGCCCTTGGCACTTACTGCTCATGTTCCAGCAGTGAAGGATCTCGGTTCTGGTCAGAGATCAATCAGGCAGGGCCTTTGGCAGCATTTGCCTTTTTTTAAGTGGTCAGACAGAGGGGTCAGGTCTGAAGAGTCCAACACTTTGCTGCCCAAATCCTTTCCTTTTTAAAGGGCTTTAATGTGGAACACCTGCGTGGCTCAGCGGTTGAGTGTCTGCTTTCAGCTCAGGGTGTGATCCCAGGATCCGGGGATCGAGTACTGCATCGGGCTCCCCTGCATGGAGCCTGCTTCTCCCTCTGCCTCTGTGTCTGCCTCTCTCTCTCTCTGTGTCTCTCATGAATAAATAAATAAAATTCCCCTTTTTAAAAAAAAGGTTTTGGATCTCTGCAGACCTCCTCTGATTACCAGTTCTGGCATGTCAGCTGACGGTGGTCCCCATAATATCTCCTAGCTGGTGTCATCGCTTGACCCAGGCCCCTGCCTGACATGCCAGATTCCATTTTGCTCTCTACAACACTACAAGGGAGCAGAATTTGCAACCCTAAAATATTCCTCTTGGGCATAAGGATTCTTGAGTTAGTTATTTTTAAGGACCAGCGGGCAAAGGAGAAGCTCTGAAAACAGTAGAAGTGGCCCTTTTTGTAAGGGACATTTACATTTATAAGTGGTATCTCTATTTGTAAGGGTGTCTCCCTAGCTGAACCAGGAATAGAGGAGGACTACATGTCTAGAAACCTAACAATGGATAAAGAACTTAAAGGAGGGCCGGACCCTCCTTTATTGTACACTCCTTTGCTTGATAACCTCCCATAATGGCTCCCCCTCACCCTCCAACACCCTCCAACATCTTTCATCATCTTTAGGTGGAAATGGTATTTAAGGTGGTAGCTTGGGCCTTTTCGGGGAGTTACTAAACTTTACTGGGTGTCTTCTGTGTATACAGGAGATATGTATATATGTTATTAAACTTCTCTGCTTCTCCTGTTAATCTTTAATGACCGAAAGTCTCAGCCAAGAACCTGAAGGGCAGAGGGAAAGTTATTTATTTATTCTTAAATATTTTATTTTTAAGTAATCCCTATACCCAACATGGGGCTCAAATTCACAACTCTGGGGTCAAGAGTTGCATGCTCCACTGGCTGAGCCAGCCAAACACCCCAGGAAAGTTATTTTTGAGAACTCGGAACCTTCAGGAATGAAGATTTGGATCTCCCAGCTGGGTAAAGAACCTCAGACTGTCTGCATCTTTCAGCAAGTTTCTTGGCCACTCAACAAGCCTTCCCTGTGGACCAGCTCTGGCCATCACCCTCTGACTGATTTCTCTGCCACCAGCCTTGTCCTCTCCCAAGAGGTCTCATTCTCCATCTTAGATGGGGGTGGGTGGGAGTGAGGGTCTTCTAAGTTTTTCCTTTCTTGCGTATACTGTTGTAAGAATGCTTAGTCTTCTTTTACCCCCTTTACTGCCTTTTACTAGTTAAAAAGACTTTTTTTTAAATACTTCTTAATAAAAAAAATACTTCTTAATATTTAATAAGGAACAGGAAATATTCCCCTATTCAAATACTGGTAAGATTTCTGCCTCCTGTCTAGATCCTGAGTGTTATATCAACATAATAAATACAGTCACTTAATCTGTTTTTTTGTTTTTGTTTTTTTTTTATATTCTACACAGCCACACATTTAACAGATCTCAGTGCTTTATCCTGTCTAGAAATGCAATCCTTTACCCTCCCCGGTGCCAAGCAGCCCCTTTTAACTATTCAATTTCATTTTTTATTAAGCTTGAACATGTATGTTCTTTCTTTTCCATTTTAAACAAATAATCTATTGTGGGTAGTAGGTTTATGGAATGTGGGTAGTTATGAATATATTAAGTTGCATGTCAATGTCATCTCAAAAAAGCTGGAAAAAGTAAGTGAAAAGTGTAAAAAAAAAATCCACCCCCAAATACATATATTTTCAGGATATGATTTAAAAACCTGGAATAATGTTTTCAATTATTCCTTCTGGTACCATAATATTATAATACTATAATACAATGCTTTAAAATCAAGTCCAAAAATTTTATAGATAACCTCCTACATAGTGTCAAAAAATATATTAAGCACTATTTATTGAGTGCTTAACTTGTTCCATATGGTTTGTTAAGATATATGCACTAACATACACATTTTCCTTTCAGGTCTTCCAATAATTTCATAAGAGAGATACTGACTTTCTTGTTTCAAAGATGTAGAAACGGGGGCCTGACGAGAGGAAAGAACTCTTCTAAAATCATAAGCCTGAAGGGACAGATACCAATTCTCCATCCCTAGTGAGAACAGGCTCATGGCTCTAAGGTCCCTTGCGTCTTAAATTTTTGTAAAACTGACTCAGAAAGATCTGGCTCATTCAGAATCTAAGTGAAATATGATGGTTCATTCCTGAGTTTCCCGTCAAATTCCAAATGTGTCTAATTTTAAATGGCAACCTTCTTGCCTAGAATAGAAACCCACATCACAACAAATTAGCTAAGTGGTTCCTACACAGGCCTTATTTATAGTCTCAGTAATTTGATTTCTGAATAATGGCTTGGTTGTTGTGCGTAAAATACAGTCTTGGAAAGATGACGATTATGTTTTTTGAATAAACTAGATACAAAATTAACATGTAAATTTAGTATAGAATAAAAGGCCCAGGAACATTTATTAATAGAATGCAATGACACTTCTCACTGTATCCTAGAATAGTCAATCCTAACAAATGTTTATTAATAGATTAGCTAAAAAAATGGTATTAGGTGTGCTAAATTTTCACTATCATGTACCATTCAACTTTAAATAAGGAAAACGTTGCTTCCCGTTTTTCCTCTTCAAAGAAAACGCCAAGTGTGATGTGCTCCAGGCTCAAAGAGGCTTCTCTTTGTTATTCCCACTTCCTAGGTGATCTCACCGAGTCCACCCCTACATCTATCTGGGTGCTAAGTGCTCCCAAATTGATACAGCCAGCCTGGACCTCTCTTCTGAACATCAGACTTGAAGGGTAGCAGAATCTGGCATCCCAAAATATGCCTCTTTGGCACAAGGATTATTTTGAGCTAATTATTTTGAGAGCTGCAGACACAGGAGAAGCTCTGAAAACACAGAAGTCACTCCTTTGTAAGAGAAATTTACATTTATAAAGGATATCCCCATTTGTAAGTGTTTTTTAAGCCTATACCTGGAAGAAAAGGATGAGTAAATCACAGGAGAATCTTACTATAAAGAAGGCACCAATTTAAATCTGCATAACAGCCATACTTCTATTTACTGTGCTTTTCCTGACAACTTCCCATAACCCACTCTTTCCCTCACCCCCAACCAATCCCCATCCTTTGTCTTTAGGTGATAGTATTTAAGGTAGTGGCTTGGGCCACTTGGGGGAGCTACTCAGTTTTCCTGGGTATCTCCCATGAATACAAGAGGCATACATGCTATTAAACTTCTGTTTTGTTTTTCTCCCATTAATCTATCTTTTATTATAGGGTTGGTCTCATCCAAGAACCTACAAGGGTAAAGAGAAAACTATTCCCCTCCCCCCCATATCTCCTAACTGGTTTCCCTATTTCTGCCCTTATCTTCATTATAATTTACTATCAAAACAGCAGCCAAAGTAATTCTCTTGAAAGACTGATCATATCAAATCACTCCCCTGCACCAATCCCCCCTCATGGCTTCCCATCTTTGATAGTATAATTTATAATAAATGTATATTTTGTTCTTCATCCACAGCTCCTGCCTCAAAGCTCCCAAGACTCTTGGAATTTCCTAAATGACATGAGCAGTGGGCTCATCTTTTGTTATATTTGGTCTTTTGTCCTCAATTCCTGAAATGGTCTCAGTGTGGAAAAAAAGGTGAAATGTGGGTCTTCTGTAATGCATAACGAACTCCTTTGAAACACACCAGAGTCCATATTAGTGGGCGGACTTTTGTAAAGCCCCTAAGGATGGAAGCTGTTTGCCAGAGAAACCAATCCCAATTAGAGGGTGGGATGGGTCAGTCCCACTCCCATATCCACCTTTGGAGGGGCTGCAGGTAGACAGACCCATTCACCACAAAATCAATGATTTCATCAATTTGGTCTATATAATGCAGCCTCCATAAAAATCTCTGAACTACAGGCTTCAGGGAGCTTCTGGGTTGGTGAATAAGAACACATCCAAGTGCCAGGAGGGTGGCACACTCCAAATTTTGTGGGGACAGAAGCTTCTGTGCTCCATACCTTTCAAGACCTCACCCTATGCATCTCTTTATCTGGCCATTCATTTGTATCCTTTAATAATCTTTGTAATAAACCAGTAACCATTATTCTTTGCAATAAACCAAAGTAAATTAGTTTTCTGAGTTCTATGAGTGGCTCTAGCAAATTAACTGAATCCACAGAAGGAGTTATGGGAATGTCTAACTTAAGGCTGAACGGTCAGAAGCACAGGTAAGAACCTGGATTTGTGATTGGCATCTGAAGGGGGGAGGGGTCTTGTGGGATGGAGCCCTTAACTTGTGACATCTGACGCTGTCTGTAGAGTGTCAGAACTGAATGAAACTGTAGCACACCTAGTCAGTGCCTGGCGAAAACTGGAGAATTGCTTGGTGGTGTTGAAAAAGCACTTCTGGGGATCCCTGGGTGGCGCAGCGGTTTGGCGCCTGCCTTTGGCCCAGGGCACGATCCTGGAGACCCGGAATCGAATCCCACGTCTGGCTCCCGGTGCATGGAGCCTGCTTCTCCCTCTGCCTGTGTCTCTGCCTCTCTCTCTCTCTCTTTCTGTCTGTCTGTCTCTCTCTCATTAATAAATAAATAAAATGTTAAAAAAAAAAAAAAAAGAAAAAGCACTTCTGGCATCTAACTGAAAGTCAGAGTGGAAGTCCTTACAATGACCCAGGTCCCACACCACCGTCTGGCACTGCCCCTTACCTCTGGCCTCCCCACTGCTCACTCTGCCCCAGCCACACAGGGCTCCTTGCTGGGCCCGAGACACCCAGGCCCACCCCTTCCGGCTTCCTGCTCTTTGCTGGAAGGAACACTTTGTTCCCTGACAGATCAGAAAGGTTCCCCCTCAAGCCTGCAGATCTTCACCCCAAAGTCATCTCTGAGAAGCTTTCCTTGACCACAGTGTCTAAAATTACAATCCACTTCCCGACGCCACACACAAGTTCCTCTGCTCCCTCCATGCTCTTCCTTCCTTAGCACTGACCACTAAGTCATTGATTATACAGTTGCCTTCCTTATCATTGGGTTCTGACTAGAATGTAAACTTCACGAAAGCCGGGCTTCTGTCAGCTTGCAGACTGCTGCTCGCCCGGTCCAAACTCTGCCCTAAACCCAGGACTGCAGGCCCCTCTCCCACTCCTCCCAGAGCGCCAACACAGTCCCCGAGGACTGAAGAACCGTGGGTGAAGACAAATGAACAGTGGCATCCGCGGGTCCTTCTCCACGCATGAACCGAGCACGTGGCGCTGGCATTCCGTCCCCCGAGGCAGCCGGCGTGTTTTGCTGGAGAGCTACGCGCCCGGCTACGCCAAGGAATCAGGGCGGGAAGTCATTCCTATCAGTAAACAAGCAGAGCAGGTTAGACCCTGCGCCGGCGGTGGTATTACATGCCACTGCCAATACGTGCATTTCACAACCACCAATAAACCAGGTCCTGTGTCGACCCTCCCTGCTCTGTTTTAACGAATGCACCCAAGCAGGTGGCATGGCTCACCGGGTCAGCGCCCACCACTGGGCCAGCACGGCGCCCGATGTGCAGCCTGGAGGGCATGGGTCTCCCCTCGAAGCCAGCCTCCCTGGCACCATGAAGCCCGTGACTTGGGGAACTCCAAGTGCTTGCACAGTGGCTAACCCACTGACTGATTAAAAAAGGGGGGGGGGGTTCAGAAGGAAAAATACATTTTCCCAGACACATCAGCTCTACCTTATCGGAACAGACAAAATGTGGGCGGGGGCGGGGGGTAGGCAAAGATTATTAAAAGGGGGAACCGGGCAGCCCGGGTGGCTCAGAGGTTTAGCAGCGCCTTCCACCCAGGGCGTGATCCTGGAGACCCCGGATCGAGTCCCACGTCGGGCTCCCTCTGCCTGCGTCTCTCCCTCTCTCTCTGTGTGTCTCGTGAATAAATAAAATCTTAAAAAAATAAATAAATAAAAGGGAGGACCTGTGAAGAAAGCATCAGGGAGTAACAGTGAGAGCGGCAAGCCCCTCCGGGGCACCGGTGCCCCTGTGTGCGGCGCCCTCCTGAGCACGTTAGGCAGGTGCACTCGCGCCACGCTCGCTCTGAACCGGGAAGCAGCTCGGATCGCCGCCGAGGCAGGAGTCTGGAGGGGACTCGCCCGACACAGGCGCCCGGTTGCGGGTGGCGGGGTTTGAAGCCGGCCCTCCGGCCCCGGAGCCCGCGTCCTCGGATCACGCGAACACACTCAAGGGATGAAGTCAGCGGGCCTGGGGCGGGAGCGCGGGCGGGAGCGCGGGCACAGGTGCGCGCGGCGCCGCGGGTCGGGCCCGAAGGAGGGGAAGGCGGCGCTGCGCGGGTCACCTGGGGCTGAACCGGAACTGTTCAATGGTCGACTCGAGGTTCTCGAGGATCTTCCGGCACTCCTCGGTCGCGGGCGTGTCGTCCGCGCTCTCCATCGGAGCCCCGGGCTGGCGGCTGGGCCGGCGCCTCCCGCGGAGCTGCGGGCTCGGCGAGTCCGAGTCCCGAACCCGGCGTCCGTTGCCATGGCGACCCTGGGGCGGGCGGGGCGCGGGGATCGGCGGGCCCGGAGGGGGGCGCCCCACCGCCCGCCCCAGGGGGTTCGACCCGGCGCGCTGTGCCCGCGCGCCAGGGGCCGGGCCGCCGCTGAGATGTCCCCAAGGGAGCTGGCCCCGTCTAGGTACCCCGGCGACGCCCCACCGTGCCCCAGCTCCCCACGCCTTCTCTCCTCCTGAGCCGCTGAGCTCAGCCTGCAGCGAGGCCAGCGCACGAGGGGGGGGGGGTGCTGGGCGACCCTCGCTTCGAGGCCTTCCGCCCTAGGGTGCTAGAGGGCACCCTCGGGGAGGGGGAACATAGTGCACCCAGGTAATGACCATCCTCAGGACATAATGAGCCTTGGCTCCAGAGCGAGGCCATAATAAGGAAGCGGGCGGCCTGATGAATTGCCTGCACCCCTCACTTGGCCATAGACGTGGGCGTTTCATGGACAAGAAAAAAAAATTCTTTGCAGAGATTAAACAGCCTACATTTCTATTTAATATGAAGGTCAGAATTCAGGCGTTAAGGGACGCCTGGGTGGCCCAGTGGTTGAGCGTCTTCCTTGGTTGAGGGCGTGACCCCAGGGTCCTGGAATCCAGTCCTGTACAGGGCTCCCCGCAGGGAGCCTGCTTCTCCCTCTGCCTGCGTCTCTGCCTCTCTCTGTGTGTCTTTCATGTATAAATAAATAAAATCTTTAAAAAAAATAGTAATTCAGGCGTTAAGTTTTAAGCTATCCAGTGTGGTTGTGGAATTCATTTTTACTAAGTTTCTACGATAGTAAGAGAAACTGCCTAATAATGAAATTGTCATTCGTCCTTTATATTAAATTGTGTATCGTGTATTGACAATGCTGGAATAGCTTTTCTAACATCATCTGTATGTCATTTGCTGGTTTTAGAGCTAAGTATACGGTTTCCCTTTCAACATATGGTCTACAGGAAAACAAAAGGTTTTCCTCTCTTATTATGTGAAAATGAGGTTAGTTTGATATTGGAAGCTCAGAATACAAAAAGGAAATTACTGTAGCATTACTGTAGCACAACTCTTCAATATTTAAAGACAAAGAGGGAAGGCCCCAAATGCCAAAAAAAAAAAAAAAAAAAATAGTAGCCAATGCCAACAAGATCTTCTGTAAAGGTCTGTTTTCCTTTGAAAAGGTGAAGAAAGAAGAAAAAGAGTCACTTTTACTCTATGTAGATTTTTGTTTTCAAAATCTAACTTCAGGGCAGCGGGGGCTCAGCGGTTTCTTAGGCCCAGGCTGTGATCCTGGAAACCTGGGATGGAGTCCCCTGCATGGAGCCTGCTTCTCCCTCTGCCTCTCTCTCTCTCTCTCTGTCTCTCATGAATAAATAAAATCTTTAAAAAAAATCTAAATTCAAAGTCTCGAGGGAAATTTTATCATACAATCAAAAAGCATTTAAAAAAATAAAAAATAAAAAATAAAAAAAAGCATTTTAAAAGAGGGAAATGTATAAATCTATAATAAATTATCTTAAGTGATTTTTTTTCCCACAGTGCAAACAAAAATTTTAAAATAAAGATAAAAATTCCAAGGTAAAATTAAACACCTAATCTGGTTAGGACGAGGCCGAGGTAAAAAGACTGTGACAAGCTGCTGGCTGTTTCGCTTAATGCAATTCGAAGTGAATATTTTGAAACAGAGGAAAGAGGTCTCCTGGCAGACTTCATGAGTCATTGGTCAGCTCTGTGCAGCATTTGTTGACTGATATGGACTGCATGGTTACACCATCCCACAAAAACATGAACTGAACAAAACCTCTTTGTTTGAAGTCTTGCTATAGCATATCACGGAGTTTCAGATTTCAGTGTCTGGGAAACCAAGTTATGAGCATGACTGTTTTTGCAACTATTAACTACATAACGCTCCTCTTGTTGTCAGTTACCTACATTTACCTCTCAGGTGTTCTGACTTACAAAATTGTTCATTTCAGATCATATTCTCGCCTATGACAACCGGGTTGGGCACTGTCAAAACTTCTGTCATACTGAATCCAGACTCTTTGTATCACACGATGAATTAATTGATGGTTTTAGTGGAAAGCTCATGAGCTCTGGAGTAAACATTTAAAAAAAAATAGAAAGAAAGAAAGAAAGAAAGAAAGAAAAGAAAAACTCCCCTGAAATTTAGTTGCTTTAGAACACTGGGCAAGTTATTTAACATCTCTGAGCCTCTTTTTTTGTCACCAGTAAAAACTGAATAATGAACTTTTCTCAGGGTGGTTGGGAGTAGTCTATAAGGCGAGAAAAGCACACAGCTCATGTGGGACATGAGACACATACTAACCAGGCCTTCAAGGAATTTGTTCCTCCTTTCTAAACCACAACTAAGCAACACACCGTTTAAAGTCTCCCATTTCTTAAAAGTTGAGTGTCTCATAAGCTAAAATATTTTTTACTTTAGTTAACAGGATTTATGGCATGATTTTAAATTTTCAGATGCCTCTTTGAAGCAGGTATAATAGTATAATGTATTTATATGAAAATATTACCTACCAATTATTAAAAGTGATAACATCTCAGATTAAATAGCATGAGGATTTGATTACGAGTCAAGTGCTGACTCTAAACATAGTAATTTATATATTCCAGATGGATATTATCAATCCTATAGTCTAATAAAAGCCAAGAGGTTTCAGGTTAGGTTTGTAATTTAAATTCTTTCTGGAGTCATCATATGTAAAGTGCTTATTTTTCTTTTATCACCAGCTGTAATCTATGATTATGTGGTGCAGGCTCTGTTAGGTAAACTTGTTTTATGTTGTGCTTCATCCATAACCAAAGTTCTTAAATAAAGGGTTGGGAAAGGAAATAGCAAGGTCTTCAGCCAGAACAATATTATGCGACTAAATTCTATGTGGAAAAACTTCTGAGACTACATCATTTTAATGTCTTAAATTTGGCTGCAATGACATAACATATCCACTCCTGGAAAAGTCCCTCAGTAAGTGTTTGTTATGTGGCAAAAGCTGAAAACCAAGATGGGAGGCACTACGGGAGCCTAGGCAGGAGCAATCTTGATGTGGAATTTGGATCTTACAGTCAAATGTCCCTGAGCACTGCAGTAGAGGATATCTTCTTCTATTTGGAGCTAGTACAGATGTTTCGAAGGGAGATGGGTAAAAATGTGAAGAAAATGGTAGAGTTTAGCCAACTGCAGAAGTGACTCCACCTGCAAAAAGATTTGTGAACCTGCTGCTATTGAGGAAAATTCGGGAAATCTCTCTGGTCAACTGACCATAATGGATCTGCATGCCTGGACATAACCTAGCAAATCTGCAGCAGGTACATAGCGATATGCAGTGATTCAGGAAAGGCAGAAATCCAATGGAGATTAATAAAACTATGACAATTATCATAGTTCATGCAATGGAAAATTTCACCCAAAGAGGATAGAGATGTGGATCTTAGAACTGGTGAAATAAAGTAAATAATAAGAATTAATGAAACAAAGACCATTTCTGGGGGCTCCATCTTTTCAGACCACAAAGGGATTTATGAGGAGTGGAACATTGATCAGAATGCCATAAAGTATCTACACAGGACCAGTGCTCTGTTCTTTTCCCAGGGCCACAAGGTAATTCAGATTCTCGGGTACATGGATCACAGGAAAGGCTTCATCTAGACAGCACACGTGTGGTTTGGGTTGCATGAGAATTTCCCTGTAGCCTGATCTAAACGAACAGATAAGATACAATATTTAGACCGTCCCCAGGAGGACTAGACTTGTTCCCCAAAATGAACCACCGGGTCAGGCTTTGCCTGGACCGTTAGCTCATTTCTCCAACTCATATTCCTGCAACCCCAACATTAACACTCTTCATTGTCCTTCAGCTTCAAACTCTCAAAAATGTGGTACAAGACATTCTAATTTAGCAATTTTGAGAACTCATGGGGAATAGGGGACATAGGAAAATACAGTAGTGTGAAGCTCGGTTTGCTATTGTCATGCCTGTTTATTTACCTAGAGATGCTTCAGTGTTCACTAAGAAGGACGTGTGTTACACAGGTTCTGTTCTACCCAGGTGCTGATCAGGAGTGCACAGTCCAGGGATGCCACACCCACTGTTGCTCAAATCAGGAAGTCCACATTTCGGAAGGGACGACTCCAAGCTCTGATGTTAACTGTTCTAGACCAACAAATCACCACTGCACTAGTTTAATACACTGAATATCAACGGTGGGTTTTTTATTGGTGAACGTGGTGGCTTATTGACCAGTACTGTAGATGTTGGAAGTAGGCTCAAATTGGTGAATTTAACGATCTTCAAAATATGTAGGTCAGTCAAAATAGTTCAGAAATCCTTCCGCCCTGCAGGAACAGTATATAGTCTCATGGTGGCTGGAACTTAAACCCCCAGGGATGATGGGGCTTGGAGCTTGATCCCCTGCCGGTCCTCTGTCCAGCCTTTGCTTTTATAACTGCCCGATGCCTCCTAACAGGACGGAGGATCTCGCTCCTGGAATGTTATCATATCTGCTTCAAAGGAATCATTCACACCTGATGGTAGTTCACCTGAAAGCACAGAAAGGTGGGGCTTTGGGGGACCTCCACAAGTGGGCTGCATAAAACGTGTGGGGTCTGCCTGCAAATGAGTGTTTTCAAAAATAAATGTGTGAGGCTTGATTTCAATATAAACTGAGAGCAGTGTGGTGGGGAAAAAGCTAATCTTCACCCTCATCAAACTTCTGTAAAGGATACGATGTCAATGCAAAGAAACCTAAGAATTGTGTGTGACCAAATTAGGTCATTTTCTAGGAAACCCGAAGAAATAATAAAAGTGTATTTAATAAAGCAGATTTTGGGGCAGCCCGGGTGGCTCAGCGGTTTAGTGCCGCCTTCAGCCCAGGGCATGATCCTGGAGACCTGGGATGGAGTCCCAGGGGATGTTGTTTGTCCCACAAAAACAAACATCCCCCAATGACCTTAGCCCCATTCCATTCACTCACAGGTGGGAATTCAGGCAAATGTCCACAGAGGTCACAGACAACATACATATGATTCTGTTATATCCCATATATTACCCCTTCATGTCCTAAGGAAGACCTTTCTCTTAGAGATTTTCATTTTAGTGTACCTTTAAAAAATCTTGTGTTAAGTTGCCTCCATCTTTTTTCTGGGTAAGGACAGCCCAGGAATGGCCCTTTTATGTCTATGATGCTGTTCACAGCTTTTGATAGGCCTAGTACAATCTTTGGAACAGGGTTGCTGTTTGCTGAAGGTCAGACAGTAGCTCTCTTAGCCTTGCCTATCTTAGGTAGTTATGCTGTGCATTTTTTTTTTTTTATTGGTGTACCATGTTTGATTTGTCCCTGATTCCTTTGGAGTTTTTCTGAGAAATGGAGCAGTAATACAGCATCAACTTATTAAAATACATTTTAAGCCTTTAAAAAAAAAAAAAAAAGCTCCCTGGATGGAGCCTGCTTCCCCCTCTGCCTGTGACTCAGCCTCTCTTTCTCTCTGTGTCTCTCATGAATAAATTTTTAAAATATTAAAAAAAAAACAACTGATTTTGGTGTGTAAAATCTGTATCTGTTTAATTCATCCTTGTTTGTATGCCCAGCTCAACCTAGTGGCACCCACATAGTAAGTGTTCAGTAAGTGTTTGTCAAATGAATCAGTGATGGAGAAATTCTAAATAAGTCCCTTAAAAGAGCAATTCCTAAAACATCATGCACCTCAGTGGTTGGCATTAGAGAATGAGGCAAGAAAATACTGTTAGCTGCTATTATTTAGGAGGGGAGAGATTAATCTAAGCTGCCAATGTTGATGGATGCAGGAAATCTTGCCCCCCAACACCACCACCCCGTGGCAGTGGAAGGAGATGTACGGGCCAGAGAGACCTGCTGGTCTACTGCTGCCTCATTCTTTCTGAAGAAAGAAACTCCCATCATCAATGTATAAATGATGAGAAGGGAAGAGTTGCAAGGACAATTTCCCATCAAGAAATTCTAGGTCTAGGTTCAAGCCACCAGTCAAAAAGATTGTAAGGAAAAATTGTGTTTGACTATAATGGTTAATTTTATATGTCAACTTGGCTAGACCACAGTGCCCAGATATATTGTTAAATATTATTCTAGATGTTTCTGTGGTGGTGTTTTTGGATGAGATTGACATTTAAATTGGTAGATTTTGAATAGAGCATATTAACCTTCAAAATATGAGTGGGCCTCATCCAATCAGCTGAAAGTCTACATAGAACAAAAGACTGTCCTCTCTTGAGCAAAAGGGAATTCTTCAGCAGGTGGCCTTTGGGCAGGAACTGCAACATTAGCTCTTTCCTAGGTCTTCCACCTGATGACCTTAAGATTAGAACTGCAGCATCAGCTCTTCCCTGGATCTCCAGCCTGCCTGCCCACCCTACAGATGTTGGACTTGCCAGCCTCTGTAATTATGTGAACTAATTTCCTAAAATAAATCTACCTGTATATTATATACAATCATCTTATTTGTTCCATTTCCCTGGAGAACCCTGACTAACACAATGACCAACGATAATTTAATAAATTATTCAAAGGATACTCTTATATTCTTTGCAGCTCTTACTTAATATCAATAATAGTAAACGAGATGGTTAGTTTTAAATGTCAAGTTGACTGGGCTAAGGGATGCCCAGATAGGGGGTAAAACATTATTTTTGGATATGTCTCTGAGGGTGTTTCTGGAAGACATCAGCATTTGAATCAGTAGACTGGATAAAGAAAATTCCCCTCCTCAGTGTGGGTGGGCATCATCCAATCTGTAAAGGGCTTGTATAGAAGACAATGGGGGAGGAAGGGCTAATTTGCTTTCTACTTGAGATGGAGCATACATCTTCTCCTGCCCTTAGACATTGATGCTCTTGGTTGTCTGGCCTTTGGACTTGGACTGGGACTTATACCATGGTCTCCTGGTTCTCAGGCTTCCAGGTTTGGGCTGGAACTACACCACTGGTTTCCTGGGCTTTCAGACTACAAACAATAGGTTGTAAGACTTCTCAGCCTCCATAGTCACATGAACCAACTCCCTCATAATAAATCTTTCTTATTGATTCTGTTTCTCTGGAGAACCCTAATACAGCAAATATATTTATAGGACTGAGAAAAATAATCATTACAGTTCTAATATTTATTGGATGCTTACTACATGTCAGGAACCTTCCCAGGCACTTAACTAACACATCACCTTGATTACCTGCAATTTAAAAATGAGAAAATGGAGACACTAAGAGGGTGATTTACTTGTCCAAGTTCACAGTTTGCAGGTTTGAGACGGGCTCTGAACACAGACAATCTTGTTCCAGAACTTATATGCCTAATCGTTGTGCTATATTGCCTTACTGAACTGTCATGATGAACAGATTATTTCAGTTCTTCCCATAATGTTACTTTTTGCAGGAGCCTATGAAGTACCTCTCAAGCTGTCAGGCACATATTAGAGACTTAATTATGAATCTGTGTTGCTGGGGTTGCTGTAGAGAATTCAAACAGATTTAACACCCTGTATAACTGGAGCCTAGTTATCAGAGAAGTTCACCTCTGTGGGATACTCATGAGAACAAGAAATTAAGCAAAAAATATCTGTGTCTGAAGAGGCTACAAAGTTCATACCTAAATCTTAATTGCTTTGCTCCTAGGAAAGTTTCTTAATCTATTACTGAGACACTACATATCCTTACCGTTATGTACAATCCCAACAGAGTTTGATATCTGCTTTCTATCTCTACAGCCAATAAAAGTGGGAAAACAGGCTATGGAAGATGATTGCTACATTGACAGTTGGCGCAAGGGCATTGAAAGCCTATTAAAAAAACCACAACAAAAACTCAAATAACGTGAGAGGTGTGGGCCATAGAGAGGAGAAAATAGACTGCCACTTGTCACTGGCCTTGAGGACATTACTGTAAAATAACTAAAGTTCATAATAATTACCATGAATTACTGATTATGTTTAATGCAGCTATGTTTAGCACACTCTCTTTAAAAGGCAGGTGTGTGCATAAAACAGTTAAAATATACTGTTTCAATTCTAAAAGTGATTATAACTGAATTCATTCTCTGAGATGGTTTGATATAACTGAAATTTAATTTTATTCCTTAAATAAGCGGTGATGTTTATTTGTTACTCACATGAGATTGCTTTGTGCAGTTGTAATGTCAGAGTTTTCAAAGCTGAAGGGACCTTAGAAATAGTAGACTTTTGTCCAGTCACTCAAGGACATATATGTAGTTAGACCATAGCTTCATCTAGGATTTCTTTTCCTTTTTAATTTTTTTTTTATTTTAAGTAAACTTGCCACATGTAGGGCTCAAACTCATGATCCCAAGATCAAGAGTCACATGCTCTCCTGACTGAGCCAGCCAGTCACCCCATCCAAGATTTCTTTGACCTTTGGTTCATCATAGTGTATTAGTCATATTAGGCTGTTATGTTGCAGAAACAAACAATCCCAAATCTCAGTGACTAAGTTCAAGGAAAGGTAATTTCTCACTCACATTACCATTCCCACAGAGCTGGCAGGGAATTCCGCTCCACACAACTTCCTAGGGATTCAGTTGATAGAAACTTCTTTTTCTTAGGGCGCCTGAAAGGCTCAGTTGGTCGAGCATCCAACTCTTGGTTTCTGCTCAGGTCATGATCTCAGAGTCCTGGGATCCAGCCCTGCATTAGTCTCTGCACTCAGCATAGAGTCTGCTTGAGGATTCTCTCTCCCTCTGCACCACCGTTTGTTCAGTTGCTCTCTAAAATTAAAAAAAAAAAAAAGAAAGAAAGAAAAAAAAGAAACTTATTTTTCTTATGGGAATAGCATCTGGAACCCAAGGCCTCCTGAGTCACTTTATGAAGAGAAAGAAGGAGAAAGAATCAAGTGCTGGCAATTAAATATATTGACCCCTTCCACTCCTTGTACTGATGAGAAAGAGTCACATGGCTCTACCAGTTCCAAAGAGGACTGGAAAATCTATTCTTGCAAGTGCTCAGGAAATGGAAGGGAACTGATATTCATGAACACTAGTAATATTTACCAGTATTCTTTCTGTTATACCAAACTTCTTAAACAACTTTTCAAATTTCAAGGTAGTGATGGGGATAGCAACACTGATGATGACAACGATAATGATATCTGTTATCTAAACAGATCCTTAAGGCCCAAAGAATGCTTCTCTCATATACATTATTAATTTAACCTTGTGTAATAACATTATCTTCCTTTTTCACGGAAGAAAATCAGGCTCAGAGGATCCCTGGGTGGCTCAGTGGTTTAGTGCCTGCCTTCAGCCCAGGGCGTGATCCCAGAGTCCCAGGATCAAGTCCCACATCGGGCTCCTTGCATGGAACCTGCTCCTCCCTCTGCCTGTGTCTCTGCCTCTTTCTCTCTCTCTCTCTCTCTCATAAATAAATAAAATCTTTTAAAAATAAATAAAAAAGAAAATCAGGCTCAGAGAAAGTCCAATTGAATGGAATGATTTGCTCAGGATCATATAAGTGAGTTTTCAGGAGATGATATAGAGCCAGTATGGTCAGAGCCAAAGAAAACCTGAGAAAAGTGGGATAGGCATCTCATCCAGGGACAGGTCAACAAAAGAAAACCATTCCCAGAACTCACTACAGAAGAGCTTTGAAGCACAAGCATTCATCAAAGTAAAGAAATAGTGGAACCAGTTTCTAATTATGACTCCTTACAACCAAACGCACCCTTTTATTTTGCAACAAAACATGTCTGGTACGTAAGTACAGACATAATATCTGTTGTATTAATGTAAAACAAAGTAAAACCCACATGTTCCTAATAGAAAACATTAGGTGTTATGTAATAACACTATTAGATTTGAAAGATCTTGTCTAGGCTAGAAATTTAAGGGATGAAAACTCATGATGAAAAAAATTACAATTGTGAAATGAATCAATCCTGACAGATCCATGGGAAAACTTAACAATTGGGATTTTTGTTTTTTGTTTTTGTTTTTGTTTTTTTTTAATTTTATTTATTTATTCATGAGAGACACACAGAGAGAGAGGCAGAGACACAGGCAGAGGGAGAAGCAGGCTCCATGCAGGGAGCCTGATGTGGGACTCGATACCGGGCCTCCAGGATCAGGCCCTGGGCTGAAGGCAGGCAATAAACTGCTGAGCCACCCAGGGATCCCAACAATTAGGATTTTAGAAGTAAAGGTAGGCAAAGGAGAATGGCAGACCCAATCACACAACAAGTACTTGATATTAAGTTAATCACAGGACAGGGATAGTCCAAAAAATAAACAAAAAGTCACAGGACAGGATACAGAGGGAAAGTGTGGACTTCCAGAAATTTATACATCATTGAAAAAGACAAAACTAATACATGTAAAATCATATATGTACTTTTAAATGATCTATAATGAAGTGCTATCTTGTACAGTGAAAACTCCAAATAATGTAGAAGAAAAGTTAATTCTAGGAAAGAAAAGGAGGGATACTCAGTGAACATTTCATGCAAAAGCTCATGTAGACTCAGAATGTACAGCCTGGATATTGTCTGGAGAGGTGAACAGAGAAAGGGAGTCTGTTCTAGAAACAGCACGAACACTGGGCATCTGGGTGGCTCAGCTGGTTGAGCATCTGCCTTTGGCTTCAGTCATGATCCTGGGGTCCTGGGATTGAGCCCCACATCGGGCTCCCTGCTCAGTGAGGAGCCTGCTTCTCCCTCTCCATCTGCTGGTCTCTCTCTCTCTCTCAAATAAAATAAGTAAAATCTAAAAGAAAGAAAGAAAGAAAGAAAGAAAGAAAGAAAGAAAGAAAGAAAGAAAGAAAGAAAGAAAGAAAGAGCATGAACAAAGGCTAAAGATGTATTGTGCTCCTGGGAAAGTGGCATGGTGTGGCATGCCTGTGTGTGTTATTATTAGTTGTGTAGATGCACCTCTGTCCCACTGGATTGTTACATCTTAAGGATGTAATGTCCCATCTTAAGGAAAGGGCCTTATTTTTCTTTGCATAACTGGAATAAGCATTGCATTTGGCATCTACCTAAAGGGTGCTCAAAACTGTTTAATTTCTCTGGTTTAAAATTTTTGCTTAGAATCATAGAAAAAGGGATTCATACAGGTTCCAAAATTTTATTGAAGCTGTTTGTTGCTGATTTTAAGATGGAAGATTTTGTCCCTAGTCTTTTTTTTCTCAGTTACTACGAAAGATTCGAACTGTAATGGGAAGACTAACGTGCAAAGTACTCAAGAACTTTTGTTATACCATTACCTGGGGAGAAAGTTTGAACTGGTACCAGGCCAAGACAAGATTCCTTCACCAAGCTCATTTCTTCTTGAATAATTCATTGGCAAATTTCCTTTTACCTGTCAGAAACCTAGAGTTTCTTATTGTGTCTTAATGAATTTTAATTGAACCCCTCCCTATCTTGATGTCAATAGTCTTATTTATTTATTTATTTATTTATTTATTTATTCATTTATTCATTTATTCATTTATTCATGTTTAAACATTTCTTCACACTCCAAAGCTTCAAGCTGTTTGTAGTTTTTGTTTCTTGTTTTCATTGTTCTCTCAGGCTGCTTTGTACAATTAATAGGCTAATGAGACCGATGTGTCCAAGATGGTGAGCTTGGCTTGTCACACACCTTCTCTTTTCCTTGGCCACAGACTTCTCTCTGGCCTCCTGTCATATTGTGATTTATAAGAAATACATATTTTAGTCTTGTCCAGTTTCTGACACAGAGTTCCAAAAACCTTTGAAATTTCCTAAAAGAGGGGGATCCCTGGGTGGCCCAGCGATTTAGCACCTGCCTACGGCCCAGGGCGTGATCCTGGAGCCCCAGGATCAAGTCCCGTATCAGGCTCCCTGCATGGAGCCTGCTTCTCCTTCTGCCTGTGTCTCTCCCCCCGCCCCCCCCCGCCCCCCGTTTTTCATGAATGAACAAATAAAATCTTTTTTAAAAATCCAACAACAACAGAAAAGAAATTTCCCAAGAGAGTAGAGATAAAGGTGTCTCGTTATTCATAGCTAGTCCCTTTCAACCCACCAGAGTTTGTCAATGAGGCAACTTTTGGCTAGCCCAAGGATGGAGGTGATTGCCAGGGAAACCAAACAGGATGAGAGGGCTGGAACTTTCTGCTTCAAACTTCCTCTTCCAGAGAGGAAGGAGGAGCTGGAGGTTGAATGAATCTCCAAAGGCCAAGGATTTAAACTATCATGCCTATTGTAATGAAGCCTCCATAAATACCCCAAAAAGAAATGCCTGGAGAACTTCTGGACTGGTGACACATAAAGGTGCTGGGAAGATGGCCTGCCCAGAGAGGGCATGGAAGCTGCACATCCTTTTCCCCATACTTGGCTTCATGCATCTCTTCCATCCAGCTGTTATATCCACTTATAATAAACCAGTAATCTGGTAAATCTACTGTTTTCCCGAGTTCTGCCAGCCCCTCTAGCAAATTAATTGAACCTGAGGAGGTTGCCTGGGGAACCTCCAATTTATAGCTGGTCAGTCAGAAATCTAAATGGCAAGCTGGACTTTTGATTGGCATCTGAAGGAGGAGGTTAGTCTTGTGGGACTGAGCCCATAACCTGTGGGATCTGCCACATTGCCTGGTAGGCTGGTGTCAGCATCAGGTTAAATTGCAGACCACCCAGCCCGTGTTGCAGAACTGCTTGATGTGTGGGAACCCCACACATCTGAAGTAAACATTGTGGTATGTAGTGAAGTACTAAGAGTAGAAGACACAGGACAACTTTTTCTTTAGATTCTTTAACCTCCTCTCTAAAACGTACCTACTTAATTGTTTGACTGAAGGTTAGTTCAGGGGATGGAGTGTAGCTACTGGATGCTCTAGTCCAAGGGCTTGCCTTTCTAACAAATGGCCATGAGCCTTTAATTTGTCAAGGACAGAAATCAGCAAAGTTCTAAGGCTCAGTTTCTCCCCCCTATAAACAGAGGATGATGATTAATATGAATAATTATGAAGACTATGTACCACCACATAAAAGGAAGGCATGAAATTATTTGTGCCCTGTGAGCACAACCATTTAAAAATGCCTGCAGCTGTAATAGCCCGAGAATGAAAGGGAAAACAAAATAAAACCCGAAAGGAAAAACGATTATGTTTTACGGAGGTGGGATTATGAATGAACTTATTCTTTCCTCTAAATTCTCTCTGAACATTGTTATTATAAACAAACCAGATGTTAAAAACTTCTCTAGACATTAGGCTCTGACTTTCCTTTTATGTCCAAATAAAATGGCTTAATTATACATCCCAATGTTTTCCTGTAATTTTTTTTTTTGTAATTCCCAGCAGAGATGGGGGTGGGGGGTAGGCTTTATTCTCTTGTTCTTGCCCATGTGCCCACGGCTACAGTCCATTCTCTGCACAGCTTCTTCTCAGAGATCTGCCTCTTTCTCAATGCACAAATCACAATGAACTCAAAGCTATTAACCCACTCTTATCTTGCAGACTCTTTGAGGAGAAAAAGAAAATTACAGAACAACACACGACACAAAACAACTGGAAATCGGATGTAGTGCACCTCTTTACCCCACTACACACACGTAGCTAGCTAACTTCCCCTGGAATTATTGATCTTACAACACTGATTGGACCAAATGCCCCCTATAAATATAATCTTGCCCATCTCTTCTTAAATCTTGCCCATTTAAGACTGCTAATGCTACTTTTACTTGTATGGTAATTAATAACTTCCTCTCTCACAGTATTATGAGCTCCATAAGGGGAGGGTCTAACTTTGGTTTTATTCACCATTGTATTCCCAGCATCTGGCACAGCACCTGGCCCATCGTAAACATTAAATCAATTTTGGCTGAATAAATGAGTAAAGATTGTTAACATTTATTGAGAACGAGAGATTTTATGGGCATTGTGCTTATATGCTAGGTACGGCATTGTTCTCGGTGCTCTATGTATAACATCTCATGTAATATTCATAACAACTCCGTGAGACGTATATAGTTCTTTTTTTATAGTTCTTATTCCTGTTGCATTCATGATAAAATTAAGGTACAGAGAAGTTATGTGATTGCCCAAGATCACACAGCTTGTAAGTGGAAGGGCTGATATTCAATCTGTCTGTGTTCTGTGCCCGTGCTGTTCACCTGTGTGCACGCTGTTTTAAAGAAATGAACCAGTGACTAAAGAGGCAGATTCATTGAATTATTTATCCCAGAAAGAATTTATTGTCTGTCTACTTTTCTAGGCATTGGGAACAAGGTGAAATAATTCCCTTGTGTCACGTAGATTATAGTAGCATGTGTGTGCTTGGGCGCACATGTGCACACCTGCTCATGAGATAATTGACAAGTGAATGTGTAACATGCCAGGTGATATGTGCTATGAAGAAGAGTAAAGCAGGCTAAAGGAATGGAGACAGAGACAAATTGTTGTTGTTTCTGCTAGTGTGGTCAGGGAAGGCTTCTCTAGAAAAGTGACTTCCAACAGCTGAGGATTAAGTCAAACAGGATATACAGAGATGATATGAGTAATGTTTTCCTATTTGAAAATGATTCAATTAAAATTATATGAACAGATAAAATTCAAAGCAAACATTATTAGAGCTTCTTGCGAGTCTGGACCTGGGGAAAACAGCAAAATATCCTGGGAAGTCATTTTACACAGCACAGTCATGATTGTTCTAAATACCAGGGTAAGTTAGTGCAGAAGTACCTCTGCTCTGTCTTTGGCCAGTTTGCTGTGTGGTCCTGGGTCGGCTCCCCAGGGGGAGCAGCACTAATCGAAGCACACAGTCGCCAACTAAATGCACCATTGATTCATTTTTTAAAAAATAGAATACAATCTTTAATGCATCCCCAGGTCAGCCCAGGGGCTTGCTTCCCTGTGACTTTGGAAGGGAAGTGTGCTTTTGTAAGCGTCTGGTGCTGAGGCCCACTGAGTGGGCATTTTGCCTGAAAGATTCATGCATTTCCTTCAGATGCTCGATTGACACCGCAGGTGTAGGTCAAGCATTTAAACCATCGACTCAATGTCCTCTAAGAGAAAATCTAGTCAGAACTTTTTTTCCTACATCCTTGTGAGAGATCCACGGAACAAAGTTTTGGTAAAAAATGATTAGGTATTTTGATTCTGAAAGCAAAAGAGTTCTCTTCCAGAGGAAAAAAATCAGATAGGTATTGTGTAGCATCAATTATCATTAGAGTTTCTAAATAAGAACAAAATTCGCCCGTTGGTGTATTGCATGTCTTTACTGTGATCACTTCTCTCCACACCTTGCCTTTCTTTCTTTTTCTTTTTGTTCCTTTTTCTTTCTTTCTTTCTTTCTTTCTTTCTTTCTTTCTTTCTTTCTTTCTTTCTTTTCTTTCTTCTTTCTTCCTTTTATAATTCATTTTGTAGCAGTACACAAGCCAGCAAAGCCACATTCAGGACAGTTGGTTAACTGATACACTTTGAGGTTTTTGAAAACAAAGCAGCTGAACATTTCCTTTGTGTCAAACAAGAGGAAGTAGAGATTGGCTAGGGAGCTGTGTTCTAATAAGAAACCCATTTAGTCAGAATGCTTTCCCATTTGGGCTTTCCTCTATTGATCTGCTTAAAGTCCATTAAAATACAGATTATATCTCAGAAAACTAGATGTGGAGATAAAAGTTAATTAAACTAACATTTAATTAGTGATGCAACAGTGATGTCTATAACTACTGCCTCTGAGAAGGCACCCAGTTCCTGTCTTTGAGGTGACACTATTCACAGCTCTTACAGTGTTTGGATAAACCCTCAAATGTTGCTCCTGAGATTGTTGAAGGTTAGTTCTTGAACCCTGTGGTTTGACCTGAGAAGGACGTGGTTAAGACTTCTGCTCCCTCAGCCTGGGTTTGGTACCTGTATCATTTAGGAGACTTAAGCAGCAGGTGAGTGAACATCACAACTAAACACTCAATGTATCAGCTCATGAACTTGGAAGTTGAGAGATAATAGAAGAAGTTTTCCCAAGGATTGGCTCAGTCCAGTAGCTCTGAGTTCATGTGTCCACAATTCCCTCAGCTCATTGTCAAGCCAGTAGCAAGATGGCTGCAGCCACCTGGAGCCTCCATTCACATCGAGGCGCAGAGAGAGAAGGGGTCACATCAAGAGTTCTCTCAAAAGAGCATGAAACAGACAACCCACAAAAGGGGACGCAATATTTGCAAATCATATATCTGATCAAGGTCTGGTATTCAGAATATAAGAAGAACTCTGACAATTCAACAATTAAAAGACAAATAACCCAATTTAAAAAGGGAAAAATAATTTGAATAGACATTTCTCCAAAGATATACAATGGCCAATAAGCACAGAGAAAGGTAAACACCATTAGTCATTAGAGAAATGCAAATTAAAACCCTAACGAGATATTGCTTCACACACACTAGGATAGCTGTGCTCAAAAAGGCAAGCAATAGCAAGCGTTGGCGAAGATGTGGAGTAATGTACGTTGCTGTGTGTCTCGTTATTCATAGCTAGTCCCTTTCAACCCACCAGAGTTTGTCAATGAGGCAACTTTTGGCTAGCCCAAGGATGGAGGTGATTGCCAGGGAAACCAAACAGGATGAGAGGGCTGGAACTTTCTGCTTCAAACTTCCTCTTCCAGAGAGGAAGGAGGAGCTGGAGGTTGAATGAATCTCCAAAGGCCAAGGATTTAAACTATCATGCCTATTGTAATGAAGCCTCCATAAATACCCCAAAAAGAAATGCCTGGAGAACTTCTGGACTGGTGACACATAAAGGTGCTGGGAAGATGGCCTGCCCAGAGAGGGCATGGAAGCTGCACATCCTTTTCCCCATACTTGGCTTCATGCATCTCTTCCATCCAGCTGTTATATCCACTTATAATAAACCAGTAATCTGGTAAATCTACTGTTTTCCCGAGTTCTGCCAGCCCCTCTAGCAAATTAATTGAACCTGAGGAGGTTGCCTGGGGAACCTCCAATTTATAGCTGGTCAGTCAGAAATCTAAATGGCAAGCTGGACTTTTGATTGGCATCTGAAGGAGGAGGTTAGTCTTGTGGGACTGAGCCCATAACCTGTGGGATCTGCCACATTGCCTGGTAGGCTGGTGTCAGCATCAGGTTAAATTGCAGACCACCCAGCCCGTGTTGCAGAACTGCTTGATGTGTGGGAACCCCACACATCTGAAGTAAACATTGTGGTATGTAGTGAAGTACTAAGAGTAGAAGACACAGGACAACTTTTTCTTTAGATTCTTTAACCTCCTCTCTAAAACGTACCTACTTAATTGTTTGACTGAAGGTTAGTTCAGGGGATGGAGTGTAGCTACTGGATGCTCTAGTCCAAGGGCTTGCCTTTCTAACAAATGGCCATGAGCCTTTAATTTGTCAAGGACAGAAATCAGCAAAGTTCTAAGGCTCAGTTTCTCCCCCCTATAAACAGAGGATGATGATTAATATGAATAATTATGAAGACTATGTACCACCACATAAAAGGAAGGCATGAAATTATTTGTGCCCTGTGAGCACAACCATTTAAAAATGCCTGCAGCTGTAATAGCCCGAGAATGAAAGGGAAAACAAAATAAAACCCGAAAGGAAAAACGATTATGTTTTACGGAGGTGGGATTATGAATGAACTTATTCTTTCCTCTAAATTCTCTCTGAACATTGTTATTATAAACAAACCAGATGTTAAAAACTTCTCTAGACATTAGGCTCTGACTTTCCTTTTATGTCCAAATAAAATGGCTTAATTATACATCCCAATGTTTTCCTGTAATTTTTTTTTTTGTAATTCCCAGCAGAGATGGGGGTGGGGGGTAGGCTTTATTCTCTTGTTCTTGCCCATGTGCCCACGGCTACAGTCCATTCTCTGCACAGCTTCTTCTCAGAGATCTGCCTCTTTCTCAATGCACAAATCACAATGAACTCAAAGCTATTAACCCACTCTTATCTTGCAGACTCTTTGAGGAGAAAAAGAAAATTACAGAACAACACACGACACAAAACAACTGGAAATCGGATGTAGTGCACCTCTTTACCCCACTACACACACGTAGCTAGCTAACTTCCCCTGGAATTATTGATCTTACAACACTGATTGGACCAAATGCCCCCTATAAATATAATCTTGCCCATCTCTTCTTAAATCTTGCCCATTTAAGACTGCTAATGCTACTTTTACTTGTATGGTAATTAATAACTTCCTCTCTCACAGTATTATGAGCTCCATAAGGGGAGGGTCTAACTTTGGTTTTATTCACCATTGTATTCCCAGCATCTGGCACAGCACCTGGCCCATCGTAAACATTAAATCAATTTTGGCTGAATAAATGAGTAAAGATTGTTAACATTTATTGAGAACGAGAGATTTTATGGGCATTGTGCTTATATGCTAGGTACGGCATTGTTCTCGGTGCTCTATGTATAACATCTCATGTAATATTCATAACAACTCCGTGAGACGTATATAGTTCTTTTTTTATAGTTCTTATTCCTGTTGCATTCATGATAAAATTAAGGTACAGAGAAGTTATGTGATTGCCCAAGATCACACAGCTTGTAAGTGGAAGGGCTGATATTCAATCTGTCTGTGTTCTGTGCCCGTGCTGTTCACCTGTGTGCACGCTGTTTTAAAGAAATGAACCAGTGACTAAAGAGGCAGATTCATTGAATTATTTATCCCAGAAAGAATTTATTGTCTGTCTACTTTTCTAGGCATTGGGAACAAGGTGAAATAATTCCCTTGTGTCACGTAGATTATAGTAGCATGTGTGTGCTTGGGCGCACATGTGCACACCTGCTCATGAGATAATTGACAAGTGAATGTGTAACATGCCAGGTGATATGTGCTATGAAGAAGAGTAAAGCAGGCTAAAGGAATGGAGACAGAGACAAATTGTTGTTGTTTCTGCTAGTGTGGTCAGGGAAGGCTTCTCTAGAAAAGTGACTTCCAACAGCTGAGGATTAAGTCAAACAGGATATACAGAGATGATATGAGTAATGTTTTCCTATTTGAAAATGATTCAATTAAAATTATATGAACAGATAAAATTCAAAGCAAACATTATTAGAGCTTCTTGCGAGTCTGGACCTGGGGAAAACAGCAAAATATCCTGGGAAGTCATTTTACACAGCACAGTCATGATTGTTCTAAATACCAGGGTAAGTTAGTGCAGAAGTACCTCTGCTCTGTCTTTGGCCAGTTTGCTGTGTGGTCCTGGGTCGGCTCCCCAGGGGGAGCAGCACTAATCGAAGCACACAGTCGCCAACTAAATGCACCATTGATTCATTTTTTAAAAAATAGAATACAATCTTTAATGCATCCCCAGGTCAGCCCAGGGGCTTGCTTCCCTGTGACTTTGGAAGGGAAGTGTGCTTTTGTAAGCGTCTGGTGCTGAGGCCCACTGAGTGGGCATTTTGCCTGAAAGATTCATGCATTTCCTTCAGATGCTCGATTGACACCGCAGGTGTAGGTCAAGCATTTAAACCATCGACTCAATGTCCTCTAAGAGAAAATCTAGTCAGAACTTTTTTTCCTACATCCTTGTGAGAGATCCACGGAACAAAGTTTTGGTAAAAAATGATTAGGTATTTTGATTCTGAAAGCAAAAGAGTTCTCTTCCAGAGGAAAAAAATCAGATAGGTATTGTGTAGCATCAATTATCATTAGAGTTTCTAAATAAGAACAAAATTCGCCCGTTGGTGTATTGCATGTCTTTACTGTGATCACTTCTCTCCACACCTTGCCTTTCTTTCTTTTTCTTTTTGTTCCTTTTTCTTTCTTTCTTTCTTTCTTTCTTTCTTTCTTTCTTTCTTTCTTTCTTTTCTTTCTTCTTTCTTCCTTTTATAATTCATTTTGTAGCAGTACACAAGCCAGCAAAGCCACATTCAGGACAGTTGGTTAACTGATACACTTTGAGGTTTTTGAAAACAAAGCAGCTGAACATTTCCTTTGTGTCAAACAAGAGGAAGTAGAGATTGGCTAGGGAGCTGTGTTCTAATAAGAAACCCATTTAGTCAGAATGCTTTCCCATTTGGGCTTTCCTCTATTGATCTGCTTAAAGTCCATTAAAATACAGATTATATCTCAGAAAACTAGATGTGGAGATAAAAGTTAATTAAACTAACATTTAATTAGTGATGCAACAGTGATGTCTATAACTACTGCCTCTGAGAAGGCACCCAGTTCCTGTCTTTGAGGTGACACTATTCACAGCTCTTACAGTGTTTGGATAAACCCTCAAATGTTGCTCCTGAGATTGTTGAAGGTTAGTTCTTGAACCCTGTGGTTTGACCTGAGAAGGACGTGGTTAAGACTTCTGCTCCCTCAGCCTGGGTTTGGTACCTGTATCATTTAGGAGACTTAAGCAGCAGGTGAGTGAACATCACAACTAAACACTCAATGTATCAGCTCATGAACTTGGAAGTTGAGAGATAATAGAAGAAGTTTTCCCAAGGATTGGCTCAGTCCAGTAGCTCTGAGTTCATGTGTCCACAATTCCCTCAGCTCATTGTCAAGCCAGTAGCAAGATGGCTGCAGCCACCTGGAGCCTCCATTCACATCGAGGCGCAGAGAGAGAAGGGGTCACATCAAGAGTTCTCTCAAAAGAGCATGAAACAGACAACCCACAAAAGGGGACGCAATATTTGCAAATCATATATCTGATCAAGGTCTGGTATTCAGAATATAAGAAGAACTCTGACAATTCAACAATTAAAAGACAAATAACCCAATTTAAAAAGGGAAAAATAATTTGAATAGACATTTCTCCAAAGATATACAATGGCCAATAAGCACAGAGAAAGGTAAACACCATTAGTCATTAGAGAAATGCAAATTAAAACCCTAACGAGATATTGCTTCACACACACTAGGATAGCTGTGCTCAAAAAGGCAAGCAATAGCAAGCGTTGGCGAAGATGTGGAGTAATGTACGTTGCTGGTGGGGATGGAAAATGATACAGTCACTTTGGAAAACCAAAGTCTGGCATTGCCTCAAATAGTTAAATCGAGATTGACCATACGAGCCAGACATTTCACTCCTAGGTATCTTCCCAAAAGAAATGAAAACATACGAACACACAAAAACTTATGCAAAAATGTTCATAGCAGCCTTATTCATGATAGCCAAAATGTGGGGGGAAAAACCCATCAACTGATGAATGGATAAACAAAACGTGGTTGGTATATCCACACAATGGAATATTTCATCATAAAAAGGAATGAAGCCTTGATACACGCTGCAACATGGACGAACCTTGCACATGTTATGCTCAACAAAAGAAGCCAGACACAGAAAATCACATATTATATGATTCCACTTATAGGAAATATTCAGCATAGTCCAAAGGCCCAGTGTGTAGGTTGCTAGGAGCTGCAGGGAAAAGACGAATGACTATGAGGTTCCTTTTGGGGTGATGAAAATATTCTGGAATTAGATAGTGGTGATGGCTGCACAAATTTGTGAATATAAACAAACCATTCAAAAATAAATAAATAAATACACAAATAAATAAATAAATAAACAAACAAACCATTCAGGGATACCTGGGTGGCTCAGGGGTTAAGCGCATCTATATTCGGCTCAGGGTGTGACACTGGAGTGTGGGGATCGAGTCCCACATCGGGCTCCCTGCATGGAGCCTGCTTCTCCCTCTGCCTGTGTCTCTGCCTCTCTCTTTCTTTGTCTCTCATGAATAAATAAAATCTTTTAAAAAAATCAAAACTATTGAATTGTACATTGTAAAAGGATGAATTGAATATTACAGTGTGAAAATTATATCTCAATTTGCAGTAACAAAAGAGCATGGACACTTCTTTCCCAAAGTTTTCAGAAAACCTCTTAAAAAAAAAAGATTTTATTTATTTATTCATGAGAGACACACAGAGAGAGGTAGAGACACAGGCAGAGGGGAGAAGGAGGCTCCCGGCAGAGGGCTCAATGCGGGACTCCATCCCAGGACCCTGGCATCACAACCTGAGCCAAAGGCAGATGCTCAACCACTGAGCCACCCAGGTGCTCCTCTCAGCAAAACCTCTTGATAGCCTGAACTTTGACACATGAACCCAGACCAGTGTCCTGGGGGATGACTCGCATCTAGTATGAGGTTTGTGGCTTCTGAGTGACAGGTTTCTCAGGGCACCCCCAGCCCCAGAGCTGGGATCTGCCCTCTGACCTTATGACTGCTACCCAAAGAGAAAGAGGTGTACAGGATGTCTGGCAAATACAATTTTTGTTCTTGTGCTTCCCTCCTGACATCTTAGGGACGTCGTTGTACCTGCTCTTATGCTACTCTCATGTTTTATAATTGTCTTCCTGCTGTCTCCTCTACCAAATCACAAGATCTTTGAAAGCAAAAGCTTCTGAGTATCCCCAACAGCTACTATAGTTTAGTCATGGAAAGTAATCAATAAATACTTAATTGAATAAACAACTGATATGAAACTTGGAAGTATCTCCTATCTTGGCTGATGACCAAATTTTTCAATATCAGCAGTTCATTGTTTGTATGAAGTCATCCCTTCTGATACATCTTCCTTAGCACTGAATCACTCACGGCTTTGTGTGAGTTTGTTTTAATACCTCCTCTCTGACCCAGGGAACAGAACTAGCCCGAGCTTCCCAGAAATAGAAAAACTTGAAGAGGAGCTGGTCTACTTGACCTCTCAGTTTGGAGTCAGCTCACATGACAGAATCATGGTATATTGTCTTTTTTTGGTGTTTAAAATAAGAACTTCCAATTATATAAGAAATACCAATGCTTTATTTGACCTGTTGTGTCACACACACACACACGGGTGCGCGTGCACGCGCATGCATACACAGTAACATTTTCAGAAATAATTTGGTCCAATTTCTGTAATGAGAAAGAAACATTTTATCATAAGAAGAAATAAAGTCTTAATTTAAAAGTTATTTGAGATGGTAAATAAGTATGGACAAAGGAAAAATTATAGAGATCATTTATGCTTTGTTTAAATCTCAGGGTCCTCTGGTAAGTTGTTGTTCTGGTTATTTTTTTAAGATTTTATTTATTTATTTGAGGGAGAGTGGAAGAGTGAGTTGGAGGGAGAGGGTGAGAAAATCTGAAGTTCAGAACCAGATTCAGGGCTTGATCTTTAGACCGCAAGATCACCTGACCAGAAACCAAGTCAGATCCTCAACTGACCGATCCACCCAAGTACCCTCTGGTAAGGAGCTTTAAATGAGATCTATAAGGTTCCCTTCAGCTCTGATGCCTTATATTTATAGGTTTCATCACAGAATAGTTTGTTTCAGAAAGCATTTAGAGAGGCCACAGAGGAACCACAAAAGGTGCCAATAACCAAAATCATCTTGAGAAAGATGAACAAAGCCGGGGGTATCAGGCTTCTTGACTTCAAGCTATACTACAAAGCTGTAGTCATCAAAGTAGTATGATACTAGCATAAAAATGGAGACATAAATCGATGGAACAAAATAGAGACCTCAGAAATAAGCCCATGTATATATGGTCAACTAATTTATGATGAAGGAGGCAAGAATAGCCAATGGAAAAGTATGGTCTCTTCAATAAATAGTGTTGGGAAAACTGGACAGCAACATGCAAAGAATGAAACTGGACTGCTATCTTACATTATATACAAAAATTAACTCAAATGGATTAAAGACTTGAATGTAGGACCTGAAACCATAAAACCCCCAGAAGAAAACATAGGTGGTAAGCTCCTCAACACCAGTCTTAGTGATTTTTAAAACAATCTGACTCCAGAAGCAAGAGCAACAAAAGAAAAAAAATAAACACATGAAACTACATCAAACTAAAAAGCTTTTGCACTGTGAAGGAAACCATCAACAAGAACAAAAAGGCAACCTGCTGAATGGGAAAAATATTTGCAAATCATATATCCAATAAGGAGTTAATATCCAAAATACAACATACAAGACAATACAACTCAAGACCAAATAATTCAAACGAAAAACGAATAGAGGATCTGAACAGACATTTTTCTAAAGAAGACATGTAGATGGCCAACAGGCACATGAAAAAATGCTCAATATCACTAATCATCATGCAGATCATAATGATGTATTACCTCATGCCTGTCATAATGCCTATTATCAAAAACCTAAGAAGTAAGAAGCACTGGCAAAGTTGTAGAGAAAAGGGAACCCTCATGCACTATTGGTGGGAATGTAAGTTGATGTAGCCTTTATGGAAAACAGTATGGAAGTGTTTCAAAAAACTAAAAATAGAACCACCATATAATTCAGCAACTATATGGATATTTAACTGAAGGAAACAAAATCACTAGTTCAAAAAGGTATCTGCACCCCCGTGTTCGTTGCAGAATTATTTATAATAACTAAGACATGGAAGCAACGTAAGTGCCCATTGATGGATGATTGGATAAACAAAAGGTAGAAAATGTGATATGTGTATGAATATATGACATTTACAACTTGGATAGATCTTGAGGCTTTATGGTTAAGTGAAATAAGTGAAAGATAAATATGATATGATCTCATTTACATGTGGAACCTTAAGAAAAGATTCTAAGTATAGGGATTCTTTCAATCCTCACAATAACCCTATGTGCTAAGGACTATCAATACCCTCATTTTACAGATGAAGAAACTGAGGTATACATATGTGTAAGCAAATGGTGGAAATGGGATTCAACCCAGACAGCCTCGTACCAGAGCCTGAGCTCTTAGTTTTCTTAACTATTGAAAGAAAGATGAGAAAGTGTGTAACGTCCATCCACAAAGTATATGAAATAGCCCGGTTAGCATCTATTTTGTCCCTGCACTTACACCAGATGCACTTGTCTAGCAGACAGTGTGTTCCTACACTCACAGCATCTGGAGAAAAATAAAGTGAGGCTGGAGAAGTTACAGCAAGAGACCATCGAAAAGAATTTGAGATATCACAAATGCTTCCCATTTAAGTACAGATTGACATGATTCATATTCTTCACTTGGAAAAATGAAGGCCACTATGAGTGAACATCATATTCATTAGGAGTTTTGAGTACGAGCTATAAAACTAGCTCCAGCCCATCTTGAATCTGTCCTCTGGACCAGGTGTCCCTTGGAACTGTTGGGGAGGAAGGTGTATGCCCCACCCAGGGTGAAAATTTGGAGCTAGGGTCTGGAAAACATCACATCTCTTTCTGTTTCCCACACTGGGAGGCTTTATGGATGTGAGATCTGCCAGGAACTATGACTCTGTGCTTAGGGGAACCCATGCCTGGTTTAATACTCTACTGTCTTAATCGTATCTATTAACCTGCTTTTTGTAAGTGAAATCTGATGGACAATGGAACATGTGTGTGGAGCAGAGGAGATTCACACAATATGCACATCCACTATGGATTTTTGTCTATCCCCCAGCTCACATATGGTGTTTATGGGGTCCCGTAAGTACGGAGTTTCAGTAAACCTGCAATGTGTGGGAATTCAGTGAGACTCAAAGCACGGTTACGGCTAGGACTGAGTACACAGGAGTGCCAACAACATTGATAGTCCACGTTTTCCTAGAGCCAGAGCTTGCTTCAAAACACAGGTAGAAGGCAATAGCATTCTAAGAAACACATGTGACCAAGGAATAACCTGGCCAGGGACAAAGTGACATGATACAAACAAGGGCAACGTCCAGAAAAGGACACAGAGTGATACATTTTTTAAAAATTGTATTTATTTATTCATGAGAGACACACAGAGAGAGGCAGAGACACAGGCAGAGGGAGAAGCAGGCTTCCCGTGGGGAGCCTGATGCGGGACTTGATCCCAGGACCCCAGGATCACAACCTGAGCCAAAGGCAGATGCTCGACCACTGAGCCACCCACGTGCCCCAGATGATACATTTTTTAAATGGAATTCTTTTGATAGGGACTAAATAGTCCTAGTAATAAGTAATAAGAACAAGCACTTTCTAATAATTAACTGGAGGTGCTCTGGGAATTTGGTGAATCACATTTATGCATAAAATTGTTGGCATGTGACTTCATGAAGTTAGTCTGACAGTATTATTAAAAATAATAGTAGTAAAAATTTTAAATATGTCCAGTTACTCGAGAAGGTTTTTAAAAAAGATTTTATTTATTTATTTGAAAAAGGGAGAGTGAGCGAGCAAGCGAGAGAGAACACAAGTGGGGAGGAGCAAAGAGAGAGGGAAAAGCAGATTCCCTGCTGGGTCCCTGGACTCCAGGATCATGACCTGAGCCGAAGGCAGATGCTTAACTGACTGAGCCACCCTGTGCCCCTGGAGAAGGTTTTAACAGATTGTTTGGGCTCAGTAATGATAGGGCTAGGGAACTCCTTGGGGACACAGAAGAAAGTCTCTTGCAGAACCATGGGAGGGATGAAGGACCTGGAGGGAGGAGATAGCAGAAGCTCTCTGGTTGTTTACTTCTTCCAGAAGCCTCCAAACTCCACAAGAAAACAGGGTACAGGGCCAGAGCTGACCCTTGGAAAATCCCTGAGGACCGGGGATTCTGAGTTGGTGGCACTGTGTTAGGAGGTTCTCATTCTTTTAGCAATCCAGCCCAGAGTTTCTCAAAACCTAGTTTAGAAGATAGAATTAAGTAGAAAAAACTCATTTTAAAAAACATAGATAATAAAAAAAACAAAAAAAAAAACATAGATAAAAAAATACTTCTTCCAGAGGCCTTCCAAGGGGGCCCACTTGGATTACAAGCCAAGTCACTTTTGAGCATTTCCTGCAGGCCCTGAAATCCAGAAGCCCACTGCTTCCCAAAATATAAAGGGCAAAAGTTCTGGGAGGTAGGAGAAAGAAGAGTAAAAGCACTGAAGAGCCATTTTTACTTGCTCATAAAAAATCTGAAGGAAATGAAAGCTTCTCTAAGTGGTACCAGAATGATTTGATCTTGCTCCATCTTTGTCTCAGCTGTCCAGGCAACATCTTTTATTTGGAATCTAATTATCCATCACTTTCTCATTTTTTTCTCCTCCCAATCAATTAATAACAAACACTTATTGAAACATTCCTATATGCAAGGTAGTGTATAAGATCCTCTGACAAAGGCAAAATTGAATAAAACATGACAAGGAAATGTCTATTCTGTTTGGGAAAGTAGTGTTTACTCTGACTCCTGAGTTGTTCTTAATCCACTAATGTCCAAATGACCACTGGGAGAAATGATGTCCAATTAATGATCCTCTTCTCTGTAACCTTTTAATGGGATGCCAAAACCTTATGTAGGCAAGAGTGGACCTTTTCTTTTCTTTTCTTTCTTTTCTTTTCTTTCTTTTTTCTTTTCTTTTCTTTTCTTTTCTTTTCTTTTCTTTTCTTTTCTTTTCTTTCTTTTCTTTTCTTTTCTTTCCTTTTTTTTTTTTTTTTAAGATTTTACTTATTTATTCATGAGACACCGAGAGAGAGAGAGAGAGAGAGAGAGAGAGAGAGAGGCAGAGACACAGGCAGACGGAGAAGCAGGCTCCATGCAGGAAGCCCGATGCGGGGCTCAATCCTTAGACCCTGTGATCATGCCTGAGCCGAAGGCAGACGTCCAACCGCTGAGCCACCCAGGCGTCCCAAGAGTGGACCTTTCTGAACACATTTCTGTGCAAAATTGTTATTCCTCGGATCTTGTCTATATCATATCACATCACAGAGAATTAACTACAAATGTATCCATGACACCAACGTTCTTGATTTTACCCAAAAAGATAGTACATTGTAATTACTAAGGTCTCTCTTTGGTGGTTAATCAGAGAACTTGGAACCTGCCTTCCACAAAGCATAGAGGGAAGGGATACTTGCAGACCATCGCAGAATGTTTCCCCTCTTGGGGAAGAATGGGCAAGAATGGATTCCACGTTTTCCGAACTATTTTAATGGACTCCAACTCTTCCAAATGGTTTAGTACCTATGTGATAACACAGAAGAGTTTCAATATCGCTTTAATAATAAATGCTTCAAAGGAAATCTTGTAACATGAATATCACAAGAAAAAAGTCCACAGCCCCTTTCCTAAACCTGAGGTGAAATGAGCCCACCATGAGCACAGTGGCTCTGACTCATGCCCTGAGCCTGTTCTGCTTCAGCAGGCTCTCAAGATCCAACAAGTCATCTGGTGACTCAGAACAGAAAACAAAATGCTCTGTCCAACTCGTGTTTCTGAAGCATTTACTGGGTGTAGCCCTTTACGATCCAACTGAATCCTTTTTTGCGAGACATGCAACAAAGAATTCATCGAACAAAGCAAAACAAGTCTGTAGCATTCCAGAAGGATTCCCTAATCTAAATATAAAATATGCAAGTTACAACTAATCTGGCAGATTTCACAGGAACACAGGGAGGATTGTGATAGATCAGGACAATGAAATGCTGGCAAATTGAACTGAATCTGGTGCAGTTTCATTGATTATTTACACTTGATGACGTCAGGACATAAAAACATGTTAAAATTGCAATAGTTTGGATTAATGGGATTGGCTTAATGGACAATCTGCTTAAATAAACGTCATGCACTATTAAGGTTATTACTGAAATCATAGCCTACGGGCTATATTGTGGCATCTCAAAGAATAGGAACTCAATGCATTTTTATAATTATGCCCCTAACTTTTAGTCACTTATCCACTATTAGATATGATTATGATCACACAGGTAAACACAGATGAGAATTCTGAAAACTTAGGGATATGGGGAATTGTGACTCAAGAGACAATGGCTACACATTTTAATTTCTACAGGACTTAGTTTTTTTCCAGTTTTATTGACACACAGCTCTGTCTATTTAAGGTAAACCACATAATGGCTTAACATATATACAGTGAGAATGACTTAGGTTTTGTTTGTTTGCTTTGAATTTCTATAGCACTTAATTTGTTAGCTTTGAAAGTTTTTATATTTAAAGTAAATACTTCTTGAATGGCAAGTATTAATTTAAGAATAAGAGAGGCTGCAAGAAAATAAAGACCACAAACAGTTCACTTCTTTTGTTGTTTCAAATACTTAATGGGTATCATATACTGAGGTTTGCTAACTGCACAGTTTTGAAATAATTCCACATCCTCTTCATTTTATTTTTTGAAAATTAAAAGCTACAGGAAAATTGAAAGAAGAGTACAGTGAACACATATTCTTTATCCGATTTCACCACTTTTTAATATTTTGTCACATTTGCTTTATCTATGTATATATATCTATGCACATATATACAAATATATATATCTGGAATGTTCTGACTTGTTTTATTGATTAAATTCTTTGTTCTTTGTTTAACGAAAAAAAATTCTTTTTCTTTCTTTTTTTTTTTTTTGCTAAAGAAAGAATCTGGCTGGCTATTCGTACATATCTACATACATACACATATAGAGGGAAAAAGAGGGAGAATTATCTAAGAACAAAGGACATCTGTCACATAATCAGTCACAATGGAATAGTCACATTTAAGAACATTCATATTAATTGTATAATATCATTTAATATACAGTCTATATTTTAATTTCCTCAGTTGTTCCAAAAAGTATCTTATAGCTGGGGTTTTATTTTCTTTCCTAATCCAGGTTCCAACCAAGGTTTGTACATTCCATTTGGTCTTTCTTTAGTTCTTACTATAAAACAATTTCCCTACATTAAAAAAAGTATTCTGTAATAATGACTTTTCCCCCAAGAACCTTGACTGATATCCCACTTTCTAGATTTCTCTACTCATTTCTTCATTATTGGATTTAGTTAATCAGATTTGGCAAATATGCTTATGTTGCTGTCAAAGCAATATTTAAAGTCAAATTTTGAATTTTCTTTGCTTGATATTATGGCATCTCCCAAATTCTGGTGCATCAAGACTTTAAACCAGTTTGATTTAAAAAAAATATTTTGTGTAATAAATAGCTTGGTCCTACTAGCAAATACATGTTTCTTTAGTATGTTTTTGTGTGTGTGAGGACATGGGATGTGTTTTGTAGACTTTTATTTTAAACCTTCCTAACACCAAGCAAATTCTCAATATATATAGTTTGCCACTCTGCCTCATTTAGTGACCACTTATGGCCATGTTTGTACAGCTTATCATCTGTACCTCAGTGAATCTACAAAGTTGTTGAGAGGGACATAATCAAGATAAATAACAAGTGAAGAACTATAAGTAAATGTACATGGCTTATGACATTCTGAATGTTTTTCTTGATTATTAAAATTGCCATGTACGTGCATTTGAATTATCAATCTTTGCAATTAAACTTATTAATTAAACACAATTCCCTATGATTTCTCCCTGATTTTCTCGAGTTATCAGTGGAGCAGGTCAGCAACTGGGGAGATTAAATCTTCTAATAATTAATGAATTAGTCTAACCATCAACAGAACTGGAATCTTCACCTTCACTGATACTGTCATTACCAACCTCACGTCACACTCACTGAATTACCATAAGGAGTGGTCTTCATCTAGATCATCAGGATCTGATGGGGATCTTAAATGCAACTGAGGTTGCGATCTCACCATTTGCAACTTAACATTGGCTGTTCCTTAAAGAACCAGAAATAATCCTAGGATCAGGAGACTGAAAAGAAATCTCAAGAGGGTGTCATGGGTATTATCAGGTGGGCCCAAACTCTCCTTTCTGGCAGCTGCAAATCTACCCTATTTGTAATAACCCTTTACATAGGGATCTGCCATGGCCATTTGGGTTAAGTACTTATCCCCGTGGTCAGGATATTTCATATTTATTTATTCATTAAAGATTTTATTTACTTATTCAAAGAGACACACAGAGGGAGGCAGAGACAGGCAGAGGGAGAAGCAGCCCAATTCGGGACTTGATCCAAGGACTCCAGGATCAGGATCACTCAACTCCTGAGTCACCCAGGTGCCCAGAATATTTCACATTTAATTTAAAGTGTTCTCTGTGGGGTAGCTTAGACACAATAGCTGTCCTTCAGTTGAAAGCTCTTTTCCAGTCTGGGTTCCAGTTTGTGCTGTAGGCAGAAGCACACTCTGTTGCTTTTCCTCACGGGTCTTGTTTCCTAAACCTTTAATCATTTTTATGGCTCTCCTTTAAACTCTCTCCAAGTTTTCTCTCTCCCTTCAGATACAAAGCTCAGAATTAAATATAGTCTTTGAAAGGATATGATTAGTACCAAATTTAGAAGACAATTGCTACATGGTCCTTATATTTTGTGTTCTAAGATTTGTTAATAGTTTTCAAAACTGATCAGACATCCAACAACAGCAACAACAAGAGCAAAAGCTTCCAAGGAGAAATCTTGAATATTATATTGTCATGTTTTAGAACTCTCTTTTACCATGGCCCACTTCAGTGGGACAAAAGGCCCTTCCTTCCTGAGAAAAGCTCCTTCAAATCGCAGGAACAGATCTTAGGAAGAAGTGTAAGGAAAACTCATATTTGAGCCATAATGCGTCATGTCCTAAGATCTGCAAAATTACAGGCCAAAAGAGCTGATGCAAATTCATGTTACCATTCACTCTAGAGTTAACCAAACCACCCACAACAGCAGCACAATACTCATTCTAAAGAAGCCACATCGAAGCATTTTACGATTAAAAGGAAGATGATCAGGGGTGCCTGGATGGCTCAGTTGGTTAAACATCTGTCTTCAGCTCAGGTCATAGTCTGGTTCTGGGATCAAGCCCCATGTGGGACTTCCTGCTTAGTGGAGAGTCTACCACTCTCTCCTCCCGCCCTGCCTGTCTCCTCAGCTCATGTGCCCATTCTCTCTCTCTCTCTCTCTCTCTCTCTCCCTCCCTCCCTCTCTGCGTCTCTCAAATAAATAAAACCTTTTAAAAAAGGAAGATGATTAAAAATTAAAAATCATAAGGAAGTAAAAACCTTGTTGATCATAGCCTGATGAAAAAGTAATTTCCTGGAAAACTGTGGAAATCCCAAGCATCTGTGAGTGTATGTTTAGCAGGAGCTTTTGCATCATAGTGTCACACTTCACAGAAGGCAAAATTCCTGGTGGACATCCCAGGACTTTGCTCAGTAAATTAACAATATGTCAATTTTTCTCTCTAGTAATATTAGACAAACTGTCATTTATTGAATGCTTACTATGTGCTAGGCAGTCTACTGAGCCCTCTGTACACATCTCTTTTGAATCATATCAACTTTGTGAGGGACATATTATTATTATACTCTATTTATAGATGAGTTGATTGAGGCTCCAAGGCACGTGGTTAGTAAATGTCATAGTGGGGATTCCAACCCAAGTATTTCTGATCCAGTATAACTACTATGTTATACTACCTTATGAATTTTAAATATCAGCACTCTAATAGTTGACTAAAAATAGAACTCATTCAAAAAAGGATAGCACTTATTTTCCTTTTTAAATGTTCTCTGGGGGGAATCTGGATGGCTCAGTCAGTTAAGCATTGGATTCTTGGTTTCGGTTCATGTCGTTATCTCATGGTCATGCGATCAGGGCCCATGTCAGGCTTTGTGGTAAGTGGGGAGTCTGCTTGAGATTCTCTCCCTCTCCCACTGCTCCTCCTCCCACACTCTCTACTCTCTTTCTCTTTCTCTCTCTAATAAATAAATAAATCTTAAAAAAAAAAAAGATAAAATGAAATTCTCTGAAGTTGTACAATGTCCATGTGTAAAGTCAGAAGAAAAGACCACCATTTTTAGATGAGTTCCTGGCCCCAGGAGAACCCTTTAAAAACCACTGCTCTACAGCAGTTAGAATGATATAGAATGCTCTATAATGACACTGACCACAGTGTCATTATAAACTGACCACATGCCTCCTCTCCTTCTTTCTCAGCTTGCATTTAGTTGCCTTTCCTACGGTCAACTCTGGCTGTAGAAGAAAGTTCTCCCTGGTGGCCTGGGGCTGAAGTGATATTTGCTTTACAATAACCCATACACAGACCTCCAAGCCTTTCTCCTGGCTGAGTAGAGCCACAAGCAGAGTGACCTAACTTTTCAAATGACTTCAAGAAAACCAAAACCGAGTCCTTCCTCCCCACTCCTGAAAACTGAGCAAGAATAAAATAAATTCTTCAAGCTACTATATTTGGGTTCTATCTTTTGAGGCAATTTGGCATGCTCCAACTCACATGCATATATGCATTGTTAAGATGTCAATATACATCTGATTCATGATGACTTGAAAATAGCAAGTTGTTAAACAAGGTTTAGAAGAGGATCCATTTTGGTTTGCCAAAGTAATCAAATCTGGAGGAATGGACACCAAAATATTCACCATGCCTGGCTTTGAGAAGAACTACAGGAAGGGTTTTCAGTTTCTACAGAATATAAATTTATAATGTTTAATGCTGAAAAATAATAGGTATATTTTATTTGTAACAAGAAAATAAGCTCTATTGAAAAGTGTTGCCCTCGACCTCACTTTATAGGGGGGGGCAGATGTCCCCTTTTTAGCAACACTTTGTAAGAAACCTACAACAGATACTTAAATTTCTCCTCAGAACACAGATTAAAAACTTTTAAAGAAGACAGGTAAATCTTATTTTATACAATCAAGATAGTCTTAAAATATTATCTGTAAAACGTATTCCTATTTATCAACCTTTATTTCCTCAGTGTCATTCAAAATGAAATTCTAGCGATGTTTGCCAGGAATAAAAACATAACTCAGGAGAAGAGCAAGCTCCCCTATTAATGTGTCAGCTTTTGAAAGCATGTGCTTTAAGAAAAATGATATTTGTTAAAATATTAACATTCATGTAAGCTAAGCACCAATGCAAATAGTCTTCTACATTTAGAAAAATATTCAAGACTTAAAATGCAAATCACCATTGATAACTCCTTTGAACTTAACAAAATGAAGTTCTGTTAAGACTCTCCCATCAGGGTCATATAGCTAATAACATATATTGGATTGCCCGAGCTGTACATTATGAAGAATTAGCAGTACATCTGACTTCTAAAGATGATTTTTCTACTGTTATTTAAAGAAAGAAAATGAAGACACAAAAACACACAGTAGGCAAGGCACCAAATTAATCAGGAAAAAGTAACATTACTTGAATGTCATTATACATGTTTAATGATTTCCTTGAATTTTAATGCTGTAAGTCAGATTTTCAGTGTACGCATGAGGGATTTTCCCCCAAAAGAAAGGACAAAATATATTTGACAGAGTAGGCAGTTAGCTAGATATGAGCAGGGAACAAGCGCTTTCTGACTGATAAAAGGGTGGAGGCCAAGTTCCAAACAGTTGAGGGTTGTGGGGGAGGGGTTTGTCTTTCTTTCTTTCTTGGGAGGACCAATGGTTGGTGGGGCTTTGGGGCCATGCAAGGTGGTATAAAATTATAAACATGAGAAAAGAGTTTTTAAGAATTGTTTCTGGGATTTATGCAGTGGATGGCCTTTAATGTTTTAGAACTTAGGCAAGATTAAAAGACTAGAATTCATTTTAAAAAGTGATGTTTTTTATATTCCCCAAATGAATGAGACCATATAATGTTTGTCCTTCTCCAACTGACTTACTTCACTCAGCATAATACCCTCCAGTTCCATCCACATCGAAGCAAATGGTGGGTATTTGTCTTTTCTAATGGCTGAGGAATATTCCATTGCATACATAGACCACATCTTCTTTATTTTTTTTTATTTTTTATTTATTTATGATAGTCACAGAGAGAGAGAGAGAGAGGCAGAGACACAAGCAGAGGGAGAAGCAGGCTCCATGCACCGGGAGCCCGACGTGGGATTCGATCCCGGGTCTCCAGGATCGTGCCCTGGGCCAAAGGCAAGCGCTAAACCGCTGCGCCACCCAGGGATCCCACATCTTCTTTATCCATTCATCCTTCGATGGACAACGAGGCTCCTTCCACAGAAGCAAATAAAGGGGAAAGGAGAGAAAAATCAGTGGGAAATATCAGTGAGGGAGACAGAACATGAGAGACACCTAACTCTGAGAAACAAACAAGGGGTGGTAGAAAGGGAGGTGAGTGGGGGGTTGGGGTGATTGGGTGACAGGCACTGAGGGGGGTACTTGACGGGATGAATACTGGGTGTTATACTATATGTTGGCAAATTGAACTCCAATAGAAAGAAAGAAAAAGAAAGAAAAAGAAAGAAAGAAAGAAAGAAAGAAAGAAAGAAAGAAAGAAAGAAAGAAAGAAAGAAAGAAAGAAAGAAAGAAAGAAAAAGAAAAAGGTGATGTTGGCTGTTTGAAAGATGCTTCTTTGAAAGTCTCTGGGACTGAAAGAATTATCTCCTACCCATAAGGAGGCCCATGGTGGGGGTGCTTCACTCTGATCTCCTACAGCAGTAACCTCTAGTTGAAGAATTGAGGCCAATGAGATGTGTCTACCCAACACCCACGCCTCCTTCTAGATCATGCACCAAAGTACCCAGGACCCAAGATTTTCCTGCCCAAGTGGCCTTAGGTTGATTTACAGGGTTTTTCCCTGATTCATTTTTGAGTCTTGATTCCCAAGAGCAGATTCTGTGGCTAGGTGCCCACCCAGGACACAGATGCAGGGCACAGAGCTCCCATGGACTAGGAAGAGCCCACCCAGTACAGGACATTTCACTGTGTGGCAAGAGGAGGACAAGCTTGGGAGCCCCATGCAATCAGCTTCTGGCTTGTAATTCCAAGGAGTCAGAGAATACCAAATTGAAATCTGGGCTTCCAGATCATCATAAAGTCACACTCCTCTAGGTAGAAAGATTGAGCGTAATGTATTTAACACATGTTAACTTGGTGTATGTTTAAATACTTTGTCATATGGTATGTGAACCTCTGTTTGTACTCATGCCCTGGGCTCACAAGTAACAGGGGCAGCCTCAGGTTTGACTGCAGGGAGCCCTGCGTTCTCCAAGGTTCATCAGGATTACACCTATAACAAAAGCACACAAGTTAGAGTGTGACTTTTCTGATGTGCTTCATCTGCATAAAAATCTGGAGTTAGATTGATAGATCTGGCTCAAACTCTACCACCACACCCCTTACCTGCTTGACTGTGGGCAAGCTTCTGACCCTCTCTGAGCTTCATCTGGAAACTGATTGATGACGAGCATTTGGCATCTTATCTGGTACATAATAGGTGCTCAGTGGCAGTGATGGGGGCAAGTGGCTTGTAAGTCAACAACTTTTGTCTTTGAGCCATTTTCCCATTACTGTGCACATTTTGGGCCAAGACTTTAGAATACCTGAACTGAAAGATTAGAGGAGGACTTTTAGAAGAATCTTTGGAATCAAAATAGTCCTGAGTTCTGATCCCTTTTTATCTCCTACCAGGTGTGTAGCTGAGTGTAAGTCACAGAACCTCTTTGACACTTAGTGTCCTCAATTAGAAGACAGTAATAATAATAGTAACTAATTCATTGCACATTGCACCATTATAAGGATTAAATGAGAAACATATGCAAAAATGTTTGCCATACAGGAAGGGGGTTATCTTTAAGTGTCATACTTCAAACTTATATTGAATTTTACTCAGTATGTTATTCTACTGAATTTCATTTGATAGACAATTTCTCCAATTTACTGGGATAGTTTGAACATCTATGGGGTCTGCCAAATGAAAACCAAATCTGCATGTAATTATTTGGTACATCTGGGACACTTACTTTTTCTAAATTCTTTTTTATTGTTGTGTGACTGGTTTTGTCCTTTATTGGAGAGTTATATTAGCTTCCGCTTTGATTCCATTTATACTGCTGACAGATGCTTATCTTTCATCCTTGGACCTTCAAATGTAAGATAGTTATCGCCCAAACAAAACCATAAAATACCATGTCATTTCTGGCTCTTCTTAAAAGCCAAAGAAAATAGTGATCGTACTTGAAGTCAAAGTAAAATGTGATGGAAGATCTGAGAAAGAGAAATGTACATGCTGACTAAAGTGTCTGGAACGAAGAGTAGTGACCTTGAATTTCCTCAGAGGGACAAACAGTCACAGGGAGCTTGGCTGTGTCCAGAGGAATTGTGTAGCACATCTGCAGAGTCCAAAAATCAGAGCTACTTTGATACTGGCTGACATGACATTTTGGATTATGATTAGTACAGTGTGGAGAGATAAAGCGCCAGGGACTCAGATTCACTTTTCCTTTTCTCCTTCCTCTTCCAAGGGGGATTATTTAATAGCCTGTTTACACATAGAGCACTTGGTTACTCCAATAATAGCCCACAGGCCTGAATCATCCTGCGTCACTGTGGTGTCATACAGAGTCCTCAGCTGTTTCCACGACTTGTGTGGTTGGCTTTCCACACTATCTGAAAACCGCGAAGAATTTGCAGGGTAATCAGTGATTTTAATTTTAACTATGCATGACGTGAGGGATCTTCTATCTCCATTGAACTGTCTTTAAAATACGTAGTGTGTAACGATGAAAGAAATTCAGGAGAAAACTTCAGCGTGAACACTTGTACAATAATATATGTAGGTACATACAAATGTGTTTTAAATTTACTCATGTAAACATATCTTACCACTCTTATTATTACACGTGATCAATTTGTGACATAATTGGGACACATACCTGTATAGATTAACACAGTCACTTGATGGACTGCTACGGTGTTGATCGTGTTCAGTTTCTTGATCTGGGAGCTACTTACATGATTGTATTCGGTTTGTGAAAAACGAGTAAGCCAAAGACTGATGATATGTGCACTTCTCTATATTAACTTTCAATAAACTAGTTGAAACATTTACTGTTTAATGTCACTTTTTTGAGGAAAAATTGAGCAATCACAGTAACATACCATATATACATGACAATACGTATTTGAGCCGTTTCAAAGATCAAATAACATTTGAAAATTTTACAAAGTTTCATAGACCTAAATATCTCATTTTTAAACAGATTTTATGCATTTATTTGACATAGAGAGACAGAGCACAAGCAGGGGGAGTGGGGGAGGGAGAAGCAGTACTTATCCCAGGATCCTGGAATCATGACCTGTGCTGAAGGCAGATGCTTAACCAACTAAGCGACCCAGGTACCCCTAAATCTCTCATTTAAATGGGACTCTATTTTACCTTTTTAAAATTTCTCCCCCAAACTAAAAATAACATTTCTCATCCCACAATCATAGAGGTATAATAAATTGAATTTTAAAATAACTCCTCTCTTTGATCTTATGTCTCTGTGTTGTAAAAGTCTTAAAAACTAAATTGGTATAAACTTTCTGAAGGCAATATCTATAAAAATAAAAAATGTTCATGATTTTGATCAAGCAACTCTGCTATAAAAGGTATCCTATGGGGCACCTGAGTGGCTCAGTCAGTTAAAAGTCTGACTCTTGATTTCAGCTCAGGTCATGATCTGAGGATGGTGAGATCAACCAGCCCTGAGTCAGGCTCTGCATTCAGTGGGAAGTCTGCTTGAGATTCTCTCTCCTCTGTCCCTGCACACTCCCCACTCCTGTGGGCATGCATGCTTTCTCTCTTTAAAAAAAAGAAATAAAAGAATTATCCCAGAAATACACTGAGAAGTCTAAAGCATTTTTGATAGTCATTTATACACTCGACTTTCAGTTGATGTGTTTTTATTGAAATCTACTCTGTAGTAGGTGCAGGGCTAGGTTTGGTGATATATTAGTAAACAAGACAGTTGTAGTCCAACATTAATGGGAGACTCTCACATAGTTTCTATGCCAGAAGAGAGCATAGATGTGAAACAAGTCATACAATTCATGATTTCATTACACATTTAATTTAAAAGAAAAAAAAACAATGACAAATTATTCTAATTATTTAAATAAATATTATTTAATGCCAAATAAAAGAGAAGTGTGGGTCACTGTGAGAAGAACATGTAATTAAAGGATGTGGACCAGCCTGGAGAAGTGAAATAGAAAAAAATTGGAAAAAATATAAAGTTCATGATAGGTTAACCCATTACAGCAAATCTATAAATAGAATAACATATAACTGTCATAAAGAATTAGGCAGCTGAAAAGCATGTACTTATGTCCAAGATAAATTATCATTATTATTTGTAATTTGAAAAAACAGTTGCAAAATAGTCTGTGCTGCCGTATTATCCTAGTTTTGTAAATGAAAAGAATTATAATAGGTAGTTACAGATATAAAATGCATAATAAAACATATATGAGTGTATGTGTACATGTGTGCGTGTGTGTGTGTGTGTGTGTGTGTCTGCCTATTCACCATAATCTCTTCTTACCTTCTTTCCAGGTATCTGTGTAGACATTTTCCAGCTCTCTTAGCATTTAGGTATGGTCAAATGACTAAGTTCTCAAAATAGAATATGGCTTAGGGTACTGTGTAGGTCTATGCTCTTGGAGGGTGGGCCTACTTCCACTTTCTCTTCTTCTTTCCCACCAACTGGAACCTGGATTTGGTGGGGACCTATCTCATACCACTCAGACAATGATGACATTGCAGGGATGGCAGAGCAATGAATAGGAACTCAGGTCCTTGAATGACCATGTGGAACAGAATTTCCCTAACAGCATGGAATTCTTACCTTAACATTTAAAAAAAACAAAAATTTTATTTTATTCAGCAGCTGTAAGTTTCCAGAAAAACTGAACAGAAACTACAGAGTTCGCCCATAACCGCCCCCCCAGCCTTCTATTTCCCCTATTATTAACATCACGCATTAGTGTGGTATATGTGTTACAGAGGTTCATTATTATTAACTGAAGTTCATAGGATACGTCTTTATATTGCAGATTATATGAATTTTGACAAAGGTATAATGACATACATCTACCATTACAGTATCCTACAGAATAGCTGCCTTTCCCTTAAAATGCCCTGTTCTACTTCTTCATCTCTCTCCCTGTCCCTGGCAACTCCTGGCAACCAGTGATCTTTTTCTGCCTCCCTAGTTTTGCCTTTTCCAAAATGTCATATATTTGCAGTCATGCAGTTTATAGTTTTTTTCTCATGTTGGCATTTTTAGGTGAAAGAAAAAGAAGTCACTTAGTTCCTTATAATTAAAGCAGTTTAATCTTTATCCTAATAAAGTTAGTATAGGCCAAGAACAAGTTTGGAGGAACTGTAACCTACATGATTAGAGACTTTGTCGCTGGGTGGAGTTATGGGAGACTAGCATTTTAGGATAGTTATTTCTACTGACAAAGATTACTCTCCTTGACCTCTAATCAGGCACCTCTAAACCCTCTGCTCAGCTAAGCCTGATCTTGGGCTTCTCTCTTTGTCTTTTTTACACAATCCAGTTTCACCAAGAACTATGCTAAGTCATTTTAAAGAAAACGCCTCACACTTGGTATCTTTTTTTTTTTTTAAGAGTTTATTTATCTATTTAACAGAGAGAGGGCACAAGCAGGGGGAGCAGGAGAGGGAGAAGCAGGCTCCCAGCTGAGCAGGGAGCCTGATGTGGCACTCAATCCCAGGAACCTGGGATCAACCTGAGCTGAAGGCAGATGCTTAACTGACTGGAGCCACCTAGGTGCCCCTCACCCTTAGCATCTGATCAAATTCCTCATCCACTGCCCTCCCCTCCCCCTATCATCGTGGCTTGCCTTCAGCAGAAATTCTATTGGGCCTGGTAAGAAACCCCTTTACCTCTGAGATTTCCTCTTTTCCATTCACTGACCTCCAGCCTGGTCTTTGCATATAATGCCCCACTTGTCCCTGTTGGAGTAGACTCTCCCTTATTACAAAGCTCCATTGTAGTGTCCCCTCTTTGAAAAAAGTCTGCCTTAACCATCTTCAACAAGTGTCACAAATCATTTTTTCTTTAACATGACAATGTTTGAATCTTTAAGGGTTACCTGTAATTTTGCAACTAGATAAATCATATATACAGAAGTAGGGTTTTTAAAAATTTAGTTTATTTATGTTTAAAGATTTTATTTGTTTATTTGAGAGAGAGAGAGAGAGAGAGAGAGAGAGCGTGAGAGTTCGTAGGAGCAGGGAGAAGGGTAGAGTAAGGGTGGAGGAGGCCGGAAGCAGGAACCAGACTCCCCTCCTGAGCAGGAAGCCCGAGGTGGGACTCAATCTCAGGACCCTGGGATTGTGACCTGAGCAATTGTCTTCTTAATCTAAATTCAGAGGAATCAAAAGGAATCACAATATTAATATGAGTTTAATATGTAGTGCTATTATATACTACTACATTAACGGGTGGTATACACCTAGTTGACAGGCTGTGTACACCTGAGGTCAAATCATACAGATATGACTCTGCCCATGTGTACAAGAAAAAGAGGTAAATGATATAAAAGAGATGAATGATATAAAGATACAAGGCTGCTTTTAGAGAAACTAAACATTCAGATTAAGAGATTAAAGTAGAAGCTGGAGTACCTGACAGGTAGACCTTTATTAGCAAATTAGCTTGACAAGATGTAGACCTGGGACATAACCACACAGAGTGATTTTTAGATGGCTAAGCAGAGAGTGATTTTATCTGGAACCCAAGACTGAATAATCCCAGGGGTGAAATCTTGCAGCAAGACCCAGTTCACTTAGGCAATAGATGTTAAGTTATTTTAAGACAGTTCAAGAAATGTAAATCTTTTGCAAATACTTGGTATCTTAAGATTTTCCTACTTTCTCTTAAAGGGATTATGGCTGCTTGACTGTGCCATTAAGTCCACTCCACAGGGAAAGATGTCTTTTCAGGTGGTTAATAATATTTGCTAATGTTTGTTGCTTGCTTTTGATGGGTCAAGCACAGAACTAAGTTTTATGTGTATCGCCTCGTAACATCCACACAACCTATGAGGTAGATGCTAATATTAAATGCACATCTATCCTCCCAACACCCCATGAGGTGGTTACTATTATAAGACCCATTTCACAAATAAAGAACTTCTCAAGGACATACATGTAGCAAGTAAGAGGGCTGAGCCAGGGTTTGTCTACATTCCAAGCTTGAAATCTTAACCATGTTGCATTATCTATAAAGAAATTGAGGCCTTGCTCTCAAGAAGGAAAACCCCAATCACAGAAGCATAAAGTCAAAGGACCTTAGAGGCCTCTAGACCAAGCTCTTCCCTGTCCAGGTAGGGCAGGTGCATCACACAGCTTCAGTCACATGCTTGGTAGCAGAGCCAGGATGTGGAACCCGGGTTTCCAGACTCAAGGCCAGTCATTCACCATTTGTCTGTATACTCGCAGACATCTGCGTGGTGGTAGTAGACGGGGCATCTGCCAATAGGAGAATGTGTGCAAACCTTGTGTTGTTGGTAAAAGACACTAAACTTCTCTTCATCAGCATGATCAATTTCTTATCTTCCACCCTGCTGGCACTTTCACTTCACTTGTGAAACTCTGAGCAAGAGGATTCTGTATGTAAAGTTATTACTGAGACATACCCATCATTTTAAGCATCATTTAAAAATTTTCTAAATGTGTAATCTGGACAAAAAATGCTCGATTAAGACGGTGTTGTTTCCATGGCACTCAAGACAGCATTCACGGTGCACAAACATACTCCTAATATAGTTTTTCTAATAAAAATAGAAGTCTGAGAGAGCAGTGACTTTAGGTAGGGTGAGGGGATTGGAAAGATAAAACATACTTTGTTGTGTTTTTTACTGTTTTCAATACCATTATTTTAACTACAGTCAACATGATAGCTGCCATCATATGTTGTCATTCTACTGGTATTTACCTCTGTTTCTTAGGCCTGTGTTTCTGTTAGCTATAGATAGATGATCCTCAAAACTCCTTATTGATCAGTTAGGCAGGGCAGCTACTCAATCACTACATGTGCATGGATTGTCCTGTCAGGGGGACTGACAGACTGGCTGAGATACAAGGACTTTAAAATCACCTAGCCCAGACCCTTCAACACAATCTCTCTCTCTCTCTCACACACACACACACACATAAACACACACACACACACACACACACACACACACACACTCCACTTTTTATGTGAGACAAAGAGATACCATATTACACCATCAACCAATGTGCCTTTTTGGAAGCCCTTCTAAGGATTCCTCATGGTAATGTTCTGGGGAAGATAATAGCAAATTCTGATCACTCCTCAAGGAGCATAGATGTCCCTCACTGTGGTTTGCTGTTGCAATCCCTCATTCATTTACTTTGGGGAGAAAAAAGGAGCAGTGGACATTCAGAGAAGCTCTGCTGGCATTCACAGCTAGACCATGTTATTCTGCTCTTAGACATAAACATAATCTCACAGAATATCAGATTCGGACAAGGTTATTCTGAGACCAGGATAAAATGGGATCATGCAAGGCCACTTCATCATTTTGGCTAAGCACAGACAAAACCAGGCCACTGTAATACCCGCCCCCCCCCCCGCCCCCCCGCCCCCGCCCCCCCCCCCCCCCCCCCCCCCCCCCGGGAATACCAAGCGTCCCTTTCTCTTGCTAAATAAGTGTCTGCTGCTTCTGTCCCCAGTCATAGAATTTTCACTCCCCCAACTTCCTGACAGCATCCAATGTGGGGCAAACCCCACTCTCTTAGGCCCTCCTCTAAATCACCCAAACAGGTTGTTCTAACTCAGTACTATATCCTGTTGCCGAGACAACAGGATGGAACCGCACAGTTCCACACAGTATGTTCTCCTCACTGCAGTGAGTAATAAGCCAACTTGTCCAACCCTAAGTGTGCTCTAGATGATCTTTGGTTGAATAGAACTGACCCGCATAGCATGGACTAAATGTTTCAATTATTTTATGTTTACTTTTTTTCCCTCTCTCCTCAAATAGAAGATAGATTTCCAGAAGACAGAAACCAAGTCTACCCTGTCCCCTATTATATTCAAAATACCTGGTTTTTATCTGGATTATAGTTCAATGTTTGCTGAATAAATGAATGAACATGGGGGAAATTGGGACTAGCTTCATATTCCTTGGATTTTTCACACCTCTCCTATATGTCAAGGAAGCCAGCAGTTAGGTAATAATCAGCCTGTCACTAGGAACTACTAACATACACTGGAAAATGTACATAAAAGCACTTTGTAAACTCTACTCACTCTTATCCTAACATTAGTCTTAGTGGTAATAAAAATTTTCCTTCAGAGTTTGGATTTCAATTGATGCCTGTGTGTGCTGTGAAGATGTTTGCTTATTTCCCCTGCCTCGAGTCTATGTCTTCATTGGTTTTTCTCTCTGATCACAAAGGCAACAGTTTATTTTGATATCTGGAACTTGGTATTTGGAAACCGTGAAAACTACAGGCAAATGTAAAGAAGAAAATGAAGCCATGTCCTGTTCTTAAAACAGGATCCTTTCCCCCGCATTCAAGTTTATGCTACCTCAGGGTTTGCAGATTGAGCCTCAATGTTTAAATATTTAGAGATTGGAAGAGCAATGCAAATTATGTTATATGAAGTGGTTAAGAAAGGAACTTTGAAGGTATTCGCGAGAGGACTCAGAAATGCAATAATCCTGCTTGGCCAAAGAGCCAATCCCCTTTTCTGCCTTTTAGCCCTGTGCACCCCACCTTGAATAATGGCCACAGGAAACAAGGTTTCTTGTTATTACTTAGCTCCAGAGTGCCTGGGTAAAGAGTGGTTTGAGTTTGTTGTGAGGATAGAGCAAAAAGGGGTAGAGGGCTCAAGGGGACAAGAATGGAGGTGGAGGGGTGGAGGGGAATAGAGGGGTGCTTCCTATCTCTCCAACTCCAGTCCAGGTCTTGAGCTCTCACCACTTTGCGGATGGACTTACAGTTCAAGACCTCAGAGCCATGACCAGTAGACTCAGAAATATATATATAGTTCTACTTCAGGATTTTTACCATCACCACCAGAAACACCTTTTCCATCTTTGGCTATTCCTTTTATTATCTTCTCCAACAGACTGCAATCCTTTGAATGAGTTCATCTGGCCAAATGCATATATTGGGGGAGCACTGGTTACAATTGTGTATCTCCTTTTTTTCTTACAAAATCGAGCACGTATTTACCAGATAAAAATCATCACAAGTTTTAAAACATGAAGATTGCATAGATCAGTGCTGTAGTTCTGATGCTAATAAACAAAACTGTTAATTGATACCAACAAGCAATAATGTAAGTAATATACAGACACTTTATTGCTCCTCATGGCTATTATTGCTCACTAAAATTTAGCAGTCACTCTGTATTTATGCATGAATTAATTATGTGTTAGATTGATAAAATTGGGGTTGTTAAAAAAAAAAAAAAAACCTAGCATGTTGAAACACTCTGGTAACCATCTGCTCCATTTAATAAATCCCCAGAATCTCTCTTATCTCATCAGCCGCCAATCAGAGCTCCTGTTGGGCATGTAGTCACTTCACTAGATAACTGTTTACTTCCTTCCATGTGCCAGGCATGTTCTGAGCACTGACTCGAGAAAGATGAATGAAACTGGCCCTTTCTGAAGAGCTCATAGTGAATTACTGTTGATATATTCTAATAAAAGATAGAGACTTTGGTATTTAAGTAGCTTGGATAACTTTACAGAATTACAATTTTATTCATCTTTTAAGAATACTAAAAGTAGCTCTAAGTCTTCATTATTATATTCCTGGACTCCTGCTGGAAATCACCAGTTACGTCACAAATTTCAGCAAATATCACCAACCTCTCAAGAGATAAGAATCTCTATTCTCAGTTTTATTATGACTTGCCTGTGGCTTAAAAAATGTCTAAAAGGGGTGCCTGGGTGGCTTAGTTGGGTAAGTGTCTGCTTTCAGCTCTGATCACGATCTCAAGGTCTTCAGATCAAGCCCCACGTTGGGCTCCCTGCTCAGTGGGGAGCTTGCTTCTCCCTCTCTCTTTGCGCCTCCGCCCTGCTCATTCTCTCTCTCCTTCAAATGAATAAAAAAACTTTTTTAGAAAAATAGTACCTATCTCTTGCGGAGGCTGTGAGGATGAATTGAGCTAATACATGTAAAATTCTCAAACAGTGCCTCGAACATACTAAGGATGTTAGTCATTATTATGTGGTTTTATCCAAAAGTATTCTGTTACAAATATATTTCCTGAGGTGAAGATAATCAGATAATTTCTCAAGTAGTGGTTTCAGAAGAAAGTAAGCTGCCCTCTAAATTTTTTTTAATTTGTTTGTTTTTTAATAAAGATCACTTAATCTTTATATATTGTTGAGTAAGCAGAGATAATCTGAGAGTGCCTTTTTTCTTAGAGGGTTTTCCAATAATACAGAAATTGCTATGTTTGAACTTTGCTTCCTGAGTAGAGTATTTTTTCCAAGTATGAAAAGTGACTGATAGAATTTATTGGTGTACTAAGAACCTTCTGCCTATGTCTTCATTACTGTACTCAGAAGGAATCCATTAAACTAATCAATATATGCTTACAGTTGCCAAGCTGCAAAGAAATCCAATATCGCTAAGGTTGTAGTGAAGGGGCCATAGTTTTAGCAATGCTCTCTGACTCATCTTTTATCATTCTGAGTCATTTGTAACCGCCTAAACTCTTCCCAAAGTTAATCCTGTTCTAAGAAGATGTCCAAGTAAATGATACAGTATGGTATTTTTGAGGCTCTGACCTCACTTCAAGAGCCAGAGCGAGAAGGGAAATTTCTCTCAAAAAAAAAAAAAAAGGAAGAAGAAGAAAAGAAAAAACAGTTAAAAACAATCCCTTTGGAAAAAAGAAAAGTCCCTATATTTCACCAACCATTTTGAGATTGTTCATTTCCCCATTCCCGTGATTTTTTTGTTTGCTATGCTTAGCTCTGGAAGAGCGTGAGTGCCTGAAATAGAAAGGAGAGATCGTATTCGGGTTAAAAAAGAAGATTTCACAATCCCAAAATGTTTAACCAGAAGCTATTTTAATGAATGACAAATCCTTACATTAGGGAGATTTATAGAGTGACAGTAAAAGTTTTGCAGTGCCAGCAAACTCAGTGCACTGTAGGTTAGAAAGTCTGGTGGAATGATAAGAATGACTTGACTATTCTTGCAGAATTACTCAAATACCCCTCTGGAGATTGCTTCATTTAGACTCTAAATTTTAGAGCTGTAATCCTTGACACCAGAAAGAGGAAGAAGCAACATGCCAACTGAGTGATTTGGTTTTTATGCGGAAAAACAGAAAACATTCAGCTTAGTTCCCTAGGTACAAGGAACACGTCCTACTCGAGAGAGAGAGAACCAGCGAAAGGAAGAAACCACACTTCGAGGAAGGAGATAAGAGGGTGAAAACTGAGAGTTGATAATGTGCCTAGCAATTGATTCTCTTTTAGCAGCTTTATTGAGATATAATTCACATACCATGAAGTACATCTGTTTAAAGTGTATGTTCCATGTTTTTAAATATATTTACAGAGTTGTGCAACCATTGCCATACACTAACTTTAGAACATTTTCACCGCCCTCCAAAGAAGTCTTGCCTTAGCAATCACTCCCCACTTTCCTCGTTACTCCCCCACCTCTGAGTCCTAGGCGACCAGTAATCTACTTTCTTCTCTATAGATTTGCCTGTCGTGAACATTTCGTATAAAAGGGATTCCGCACATATGGTCATTTGTGACTGACTTCCTTCACTTAGCTTAATGTTTCTGAAGCTCATCCATGTTATACACATGAACTTCAGTACTTAATGCTTAACATGTATCAGTACTTGATTCCTACTTCTTGCTGCTACTCCATTGAGCTGGTATCCTATGTTTGATTTATCTATCCATCAGTTGATTTTGTTTGTTGCCACTTTCAGGCTGTTAGGAATACTGCTACTGTGAACATTCATTTCCAAGTTTCTGTGTGGACACGTGTTTTCAATTCTCTTGCATACATCCCTAGGACTACTATTGCTGGGTCATATGGTAACTATATTTAACCTTTTGAGGAACTGCCAAATTGTTTTCCAAAGTGGCCTCACCACTATTTATTCTTACCTGTGATGTATGAGGTTTTAATTCTCCACATACTTGCTACGATTTGTTATTGCCTTTTTTTTCTGTTTTATTGAGGTATAATTCATGTACAGTACCATTCATCTATCCGAAGTGTATGATTCAATGGTTTTTAGCATATTCACAGTTGTCGACCATCAGCACAACCAATTTTAGAACATTTCATCACTCAAAAAGAAACCCTTACCCAGTAGCAATGACTCTCGATTTCCCCCACCCCCACCTCCTCCGTCACCCATCTACTTCCTGTCTCTGTATATTTGTGTTCATTTTCTCTAAAGACAGTCCAGGAAGAAGTTTTATTTTATTGTGGCTTTTGACTTACATTTCTGCGTAGACTAATGGTGTTGAACATCTTTCATTTGCTTATTAACCACTCCTGTATTTCTTTCGAAGAAATGTTTATCAAAACACTCTGCCCGTGTTTAAAATTGGATTGGCTCGTCATTGCTGAGTTGTAAGAATTCTTTATACATCCTGGGTAAGTCTCTTATTACGTATGCGATTTGCAAGTATTTTCTCCCATCCTGTGGTTGTCTTTTCACTCAGTGATTTATTTCTTTAGATCCCATCCTTATTCCTGGAAACTCCACATCTTCATTCTAGTTTGAGTCTACATCTACAGATCTGACTCTCCTCTCCTCCCTTCAACTTGACTGAACACTTTTACCTGCAGTCTTTTCCCATTTTTTTTTTTCATACAGTCGAAAGATCGGTTTCCACTTATCTATACCTCTTTCTCCCTAAAAACAAGTAGTTCTGATAAATTTGCCTGCCCTGAAGCTTGGATTCCATCAGAAAATGTGATCTCAGATTGCAGCATGAAAGCATGTATGTAGTCTAAGAGCAACAACACTCCTTTCTTTGTAATAAGGAATTTATTTAATTTTCTGTTTGGGAAAGGGTCTAGACATTTGGTCCCCTCTTTTCTTTTCTTCAGAAGCTGTAGGTCCTCTCTCCTCTTCAGACTTTAATTTTGAAGTAAGTCATTATTTGAGTGCTTGTAACATTGTTTTCATCAAGGATATAGAATGATTTTTGCCACTCATGAGTAGAACTACAACCAGGTATGTATGGTATATATAAATTCATTTAAAAAGGATTCCTAATTAAATATGATATAATTATACTAGCTATTTGTACTTATTTTAAGGTTTAAGATTCATCTGCCCTTTTAGTTCTAAAAATACATATGAATATTTGTCTGTATCCTGTGACAAGATACATTTGATTACAGGTTGCTTGGATTAAAAAAAAATGTTATATAGCAAAATTAACTAAGGACACCATAATCATGAGATTTAGGAAAGAGGCAAATTAAATATAGATTATATTTTAAAAATATAATTTGGTCTTTTCTGGGCACTTTATTAATCTCAAAAATATTTATTGAACATTTGTTTAAGGAGAAGGGGCGTAAAATTTACACAGCAAGGTGCCTACTAGCTTACTACTAAAAATTAATAATTTAAAATACACAGCATTTTAATTTCCTTTGCTCCACAGTCCTCAAAGTTCAATTCAATTGAGTAAATATTCTTACCCCATTTTATAGGCCATGAAATGAAAACATGGGTTGCCGTCTAAAATGTAAGAGGCATATTTAATATTTACACAGAGTAATTAAATATAAATACAGATTTTTGTTTTGTTTTCAGTCTTTTTAGTTACATGTGAATTTCCTCAAAGTGGAAAGGTTTATTGTCATTATGAGACAAGCACATATTCCTCTTTAAACACTGGTTTATTCAACAATTATACTATTAATCCAAAGCCTGAACAGAGACACAACAGGGAAAAGGAACTGAACTATTCCCGATGTCCCCAAAGCTTATGATCTAGGAAATGGGCAAGTAACCACATGGTGTACCAGTGTAATGAGGCCCAGGCTGCTATGAAAATAGAGACAAGGTGAGGCACCTAACCCGAACTTGCAAGGACGTAGCATCATCTAAATTGACAGTTTATGGGTAAAGAAGAGTTACTCAGATGAAATGTTCGAGCAAATGGAACAGTACGTGAAAAAGCCTAGGATTAGAGATATGAGGTCCAGTTAGGGGACTTACTGAGTTTCCTGTGATTAGAAGGTAAAGAGGAAACAGAACATGAGTTTTGGGGGCACCTGGATGGCTCAATTGATTAAGTTTCTGCCTTCAGCTCAAGTCGTGATCTCAGAGTCCTGGAATCAAACCCCTACATCAGGCTCCCTACTCAGCATGGAGTCTGCTTCTCCCTCTCCCCGCTTCTTGTGCTCTCTCTCACTCTTTTTCAAATAAATAAGTAAATAAAATCTCAAAAACATAAAACAAAAAACATAAGTTTTGAAAGATGAGAACTGAAAAGAACCTGACTACCAAGCCACTAAACTGTGTTAAGAAAAGCAAGGAGGAGACACACAGAATCTTAAGCAGGGGAGGGTAGCAGGATGAAATTTGGAGTTTAGAGATATAATCATCATCATCATTATGATGTTGATAACATGTCAGACACTATGGTAAATGTTTTATATCAAACACATTCTAATACATTTTTCAAGTGCAATTACTATAGCTGACAATAAAAGCTACATACATTGTTATAATTGTTAGAAAGTGCAAAGGAGAAACATTTTATTTTACTTAACTAGGGCTTTGTCCCATGATTACCAGCTCAAGGGAGGCTTTAAGTGATGTGTGGACCCCAGCTTTAGAGAATGTAATATGACAGTGAGAGACTGTTTATAAACAAACAGGATATTTTTCATTTTGAGAACATAGAATTATTTGGGAAAAGTAGTCCAACTACTGAGTAATTTTCAGTAAGTTTGAACTATGTTTAATTCATTTTCCCCCAGTTCTACTTTGTGTTACCTTAATGACTCTGTGTGTGTGTATGTGTGTGTATGTGTGTGTACCTGTAGTAAGTAAGTTGGGATTTGGTGGGAAGGCCTTGGAAGAATGTTACAAATGCACATCTTGAATTGTGGAAATACACATAAAGTCTTTGAGAAGACAAAAAACTATCAGCAGAATCGTATCTCTATACTGATAGGTTTCTCAAAGGTGTTGTTGAAATGAAGAGCTTTAGAAATTATCATAAAGTTACTTTGCAAGCCATAGGCTGGACAGCTTCCAGAGTGACATTAAAAATATTTAGTAACCAATAGGATACAAGCACCAATTAATCCAAAAGGATTTGAGCCACAGAGCTGGAGGTTCCCTGTTGGTTTCTGGGTGCTGGGATACCTACGAGTGCTAAAGGATGGACCATGGATGCTAAAGCAGTGGGAGAGCTCAGAAGTCTCATAGGGTGTTGGCTGTTTATCAACAAAAATAGAACTATTTTAATATTTTATTACCAACCAGTATGATCATGCCAGTAGGTATTGATTTAATATTAGCTGTACATATTCTTATTTTTAGCATGAATAAGAAGAGCTATATAAAGATGGCAAGATGGTAGGCATCTATATAAGCTATAGAAAAATGTGCCCAGAGAACACTGCATTTGAAAATAATCAGTAAATTTAACATCCTTCAAATAGACTTCTGTTCCAAAGAAAAATGAGTCAGAACCCCAAAACAGAACATAAACAGAGCCCAAATTCTAAAAAAGTGTAACATTCATCATAATGGAGATAGATTGTGCTCAACATTGAAGGAAACATAGTTTTGGTTCTTCACCAAAAAAGGACATAAAGGGCAGCCCAGGGAGCTCAGCGGTTTAGCGCCGCCTCCTGCCTGGGGCCTGATCCTGGAGAAGGAGGATCGAGTCCCACGTCAGGCTCCCTACATGGAGCCTGCTTCTCCCTCTGCCTGTGTCTCTGCCTCTCTCTCTCTCTCTCTCTCTCTGTCTCTGTCTCTCATGAATAAATAAATACAATCTTAAAAAAAAAAAGGACATAAATTTCTCCAAATGGACACTCTCATTTTCAAATATTCATTGAGCTCTTAGAATACACAAGAGCGTCGAGAGCAAAAGTCACATTTTCTTGGGGTGCCTGGTTGGCTTAGTCGGTAGAGCTTGCAATTCTTGATCTTAAGGTCCTGAGTTTGAGTCCCAAGTTAGGCATAGAGGTTTCTTAAAAAAAGAAGTAACATTCTCCTTAACAAGGACATTTTCCCTGTTTAGTATATGGCAGGTGATGGGGTAGAAATTTGAAAGCAAAAATGTCGCAGGTCTGCCACTTGCTGCTGGATGATCTATGACAAGTTCATGCATTGGTTAGGACACTGGTTTAATTGCTTTCATGGAGATTAAGATAACAGTGACTTATATATTATTTTATTTCTCTCTGACTTAAAAGTCCAAGATGGCAGGCAGTCTAGGCTCATAGGCAGCTTCATGTGCTCATCTGAGAACTTGGGTTTGGCCATGCGGTAGGTTGTGGTTTTATTTGCATCGTGGAAGCCGACTCAGGACCGCATCTATGTACCCGCCTGCTGGGAATGGGGCAATATAAGTTAGTGGAAGGCACTTTTTCAAAAGATATGACCTAGAAAAAGAAAACAAAACAAAACAAAACAAAAGGTATGACCTACAAGTCATGTGCATCTATTCTAGTCACATTCCATTGATTATTATTGAATCACGTGGCTATTACCTAGCTGCTGTATGGGAGGCTGAGAACTGTAGACTCTAGTTGTTCAGCTATGTACCTAGCTGGAACCATGGAGGTTCTAGTATTAGAAGGCAGAAGGAAAAGATGGATATTGGGGAACAATTAGTAGACCCTGGCCCCTTTAATGACTCTGATCCTTAATTTCGCCTTTGAGAAATGCAGAGAATTATATTAAACAATCAGTGTGGGGGTGCCTGGGTGGCTCAGTTCGTTGGGCATCTGCCTTCGGCTCAGGTCATGATCCCAGCCAGGGTCCTGGGATTGAGCTCTGCATTTGGCTCCCTGCTCACATCTTACTTCTGCTTCTCCCTCTCTCTCTACCTGCCACTCTGCCTACCTGTGCATGTGTGCTCTCTCTGTCAAATAGATAAATCCTTAAAAAACAAACAAACAAAAATCAGTGTGTAGAAAACCCCTAGCCTAGTGCCCAACACATTAAGTGCTCAACAATAATTGGTTCCTCCCCTACCCGTCTTCATGAGATGGTGGTAGTGTTCATGGGATTCATCCCTACAGAAGGCCCAGGTAGGTACAATAACAGTAGCAATGCTGACGTGCCACAAGAGCAGCCATGTGGTGCCAGTCCAATTCCCGTTCTTCATTATGTGCCACATCCGTGAAGATGTGTTCACGAGTTTTACCAAGGCACGAGGCTTATTGGTTTACTACTTTTATTAGTTCACAAGTTTTACTATTAAATAGTTTCTCCCTTGAGCCCCAGGATCCCCTGTTTAATGAAATGAGTTTAATGACCTAAAGGAAGCATCTCTAGGAAATGCAAATGATCCCTTTGGGGTCTGAGCTCTGAGAAAGTCATGGTACAAATCTTACATTGCCAGGCATTCAGCTCTTTTCTCTCTCACATTCTACTTTCCTAAATATATCCCAAGGAACTAGGCTCCACTGGGGACCATCCCCCTTTCTCTTCTATCTGGGCCCTAGGTTCCTGAGACCCTTTTTTTTTATGGTTCTCTCTCCATTCTTCCCAAAATTTTCAAAATGACAGTCTTACGATAGCTTTCATCTCTTTTTTTTTAAAAATTTTTTTTTTAATTTTTATTTATTTATGATAGTCACAGAGAGATAGAGGCAGAAACACAGGCAGAGGGAGAAACAGGCTCCATGCACTGGGAGCCCGACGTGGGATTCGATCCCGGGTCTCCAGGATCGCGCCCTGGGCCAAAGGCAGGCGCCAAACCGCTGCACCACCCAGGGATCCCTAGCTTTCATCTCTTATTACCTGCAGGGGAAGCACTGCTCCTTCCTAATCCCATTTCCCTTATTTCTATCATACGTTGTCTACAAGGTGGTCCCCAATAATCCTCACTTCAATAGTATTAACTTTCCTGCATCCTCTATTTTCACACTGAGTCAGAGCTGACCCATGTGACTCATAGATCAGTGGAAATAAGGGTGTGTGACATCAAGGCTAGGTCATAAAGGCCATGGAAGCTTTTGCTTGCTCCTTTTTTGATTCCTTGCCCTGGGGAGGTGTGAGCCACCAGGCCTTGAAGACTTTTGAGAAAAGCCCATGTGTCAACAGCCAGCAACAATTTGCCATTCATATGAATGAACCAGCTTGGGAACAGGTCCTCCAGCCCTAGGCAAGTCTTCTTGAACTTGCCTCTACCACCATTTGACTCTGACTTTATGAACTAGTAGGCCAAGCTCTTACTGCATTTAGGTTCTATCTACACTGTAAGAGATAATAAATGTGTACTGATGATTTAAACTACTATGTTTTGGGCTCATTTATTACATAGAAATAGATAACTAACATAACAATTTTTATGTTTTGGGGGATAGTCATGCATTTTTTTTCTCAAATCTTCCACTCTATTTGTTGTGCATTTTCCTGGGTGAATCATTAGGATTCTTTAGTCACGATGAGCAGAGTGCAAAGTAGTTCTCAACTGACAGATGTTACTGATGCAATTGCAATCAGCTGTTAATAACATTAACTTTCTTTAGAAATTATTTTTTAATATATAAATTAGAATGAATTCAAAGTTATCCATAGTGTTTTCTTATTTAGTTTATCCCAATTTGTTTCCATAAGTGGGAGGGAAAGGACCCCTGGCTGCAAGATAAAAGTACTCATGGCTCATACTTTGCCTCACCTATGAGAGACAGTTTCAGGGCATCAGTAATAGTTATAGGGATAGGGGTGCCTGGCTGGCTCAGTCGGTTGAGTATATGACTCTTGATCTCAGGGTTGTGAGTTCAAGCCCCATGTTGGATATAGAGATTCCTTAAAAAATAAAATGGTTGTAGAGATGTACTTGGGTGGCTCAGTCAGTTAAGTGTCCAACTCTTGATTTTGGCTCAAGTCATGATCCCAGGGTTGTGAGATGGAGTCCTGCATTGGGCTCTGAGCTGAGCATGGAGCCTGCTTAAGATTCTCTCCCAGTCCCTCTGCCCCTCACCCACTAAAAAAATAGCTGTAGGGATTAAAAAGCTTACTTCCATGTTTTACTTCCTCATGTTCCCACCACTCTCCACCACCAAATCTCAGTATATACGCGGGAGCATAACACTTGTGAAAGTTATATATACCGAAAGACAGAGAGACAGAGACAGAGAGAGAATCCATTCTCAGAACACATGGATTAAATTTCATATACAAAATAAACTTCCTCCTGTATGGTCTCCATCTTTCCCATCCATAGTGACAATCAAAGCATGGACAGTATATATATATATATATAAAATCACTAAACTGACTGTGACATGCCTAGCTCAGGAATCCTGGTAATATAAGCATTAGTTATATGGTTGAATCAATCACGTGATGATACATATTGATCATTAATGCAGCCAAACCATGATAGTGGTTGGCTATCATCGTAGCTTGGCCATGACAGTTGCATGCACAGATTTTGATTTTACGACAGTTTCCTATCTTTAGGATCTAAAAATCTTTTTTTCCCTCCGTCATTTTTCTTCCCAACTTTCTCTTTATTCCCAAGAGATCATGATTTCTTTTAAGTTTTCTTCTAGATGCATCTTTCTGGATGGATGGGCATTCTAATGGAATGATAATTTTGAGACCCCTGAATTTCAGTGTTTAAACTTAATTGTGAAAATGTGCATATCTTTGCTGTAAAACTCAGCTCTATTCACTTCACAGTGAAGGAAATCTCTGCCCTGATGACCTTTTCCTCTCCAAATCGTAGACGCATATGTAGGCTTAGGTTTCAGTCTCCTAACAGCAATCGTGTGTCATGGCTTGTGTCTACTTCCCCATAGCTAGCCTTAGTATTCTTTGTCCAGAAGACGGTCTTCATTGTCTCATCCCTGACTTCTGTCCTTTAGGACAAAACTAATCTCTTCTTAGTAACACTTTGCTGGACTAGATAGACTCTAACTATGGTATCCCACTGTGTTCTTAGTGGTAAAACAGCATTTACTTCAAGTAGCTTTGAATACATTGCATAACGTCAAAGGATTCAGAGACTCCTCTGGCAAGTCAGAGTGGGGCTGGAACCAGCTCACACTGTATCAGGGGCTGCTCCAGGGGAAGCCTCCCTCGCCCTGCCAGTGCTCACATGAGTGCCACACTTGCACAGATGATGCTGGTGACTCTGGCAGGAGATGATTCCCCTGTGTACCTGCTCACTTCTGTTACTCTCTTCTGATTTTAAGTCCTGGGCCTGCGTGTGTTTGATGGCTGGAGCCTTGGTCAACATTTCATGGCAGCTGGCAGAATGAATCTAGTCTTCTCGCTGGGGAGGAAGAAGGGCTCTTACCAGATGAAAAGGATATTTCAAAAGATGCTGGGACAGGGGCAGATGTGATAAATGCCCTCTGTAGTTAGTCACTCTTGAAAACTTATGTGCTGTGTTCCATTTAATTTGAATAAAAGTATGAGATTTAACTTATTCAGCAACCATGATTTCATCTTATTATTTATTTTTAAACTGATAGTTGACACACAATGTTGCAACTGTGATTTTATTTTTTTATTTTTATTTTTTCCAGTTTAAGATTTTTTTATTTATTCATGAGAGACAGACAGAGAGAGAGAGAGAGAGAGAAAGAGGCAGAGACACAGGCAGAGAGAGAAGCAGGCTCCATGCAGGGAGCCTGATGTGGGACTTGATCCCGGGTCTCCAGGATCAGGCCCTGGACTGAAGGTGGCGGGAAACCGCTGAGCCACCTGGGCCACCCTGCAACTGTGATTTTAAATAGGATTTACTCTTAACAAAATTGTGACATCAACAATGTTGTTCACCTCTCATTTAGCATAGTTTTCTTCAATCCCAGACTCTGTTTCTTCCTACATGTTTTTCTGTTTCATCTGAGAAACTGACTGTAACCTAATCATCGTATCTTTAAAAAAAAAAAAATTTTTTTTTTTTTTTAATTGTGGCTAGGCAGATGAAAGAAGGTACACTCTCGAGGCCTCCAATTCTGTTACATATTTGGCTGTTAATTCTTTGAGCCCAGCCCAGGTATTCTTATTCAGGCATTTGTACTGAAATGTTCTAAGAAAGAATATTTTTGGGGAAGGGTAGGATGTTATATAACTCAGTTACCTCATTTATACTGTAAGCTTTTTTTTTCTTTTTTTAAAGAAAGGATTTTTTTTTTTAAATTTTACTTATTTGTGATAGTCACACAGAGAGAGAGAGAGAGGCAGAGACACAGGCAGAGGGAGAAGCAGGCTCCATGCACTGGGAGCCCGACGTGGGATTCGATCCCAGGTCTCCAGGATCGTGCCCTGAGCCAAAGGCAGGCTCCAAACCGCTGCACCACCCAGGGATCCCCTATTACTGTAAGCTTTTTAAGGTTGTTTTCATATCATTTCCTGTGGCATAAAGTCACTTAATTTTTTAAAAAAATAATCTCTCCCAAATGTGGGGCTTGAATTCACAACCCCAAGATTGTGAAGAGTTGCATGCTATCCTGGCTGAGTCAGCCAGGAGCCCCAAAGTAATTTCATTTTAGGGTTGAAAGGAATAGTAGAGATCATTAAGCCCACATTTTATACATGAAATAATTAAGGGCCAGGAAGATATAAAGATTTGTTCAAAGCCAGTCATTTAGTGTTGAAGTTGTGTAGAATCCAGAGATTGGCAGAGGGAGAAGCAGGCTCCCTGTGGGAAGTGCGATGTGGGACTTGATGCCCGGACTCCGGGATCACGACCTGAGCCAAAGGCAGATGCTCAACCACTGAGTCATCCAGGCATCCCTCTTCTGTCAGTTGTTGATAGGGTGACACCACCTGCTATTTTTTCTGGGACACTTTTGGTTTATCCCTGACAACTGGAATAACTATTAAGAGGAACCCTTTTCACTCTCAAAAGTGTGCTAGAACATAAAGTATAAGTTAATTCACTTACTGAAAAATTATATTGTTCTTCAATGAGTCCATCTGCTCAGCAAATATAGGAGTTTAAAGGGTCAGAACATATTGTATATACAATGATTAATCAGAGTAAAACTGAGGTCGTAATTGTTTTCAAATTCCAAGTCATGACCATTGGTGGGCCGTGAAATGAATTTGGGGTTATAATCAATATTTAAAAGAAGAAATTGGGGTGGCTGGGTGCCTCAGTTGGTTATGTGTCTGATTTTCACTCAGGTAATGTCTCATGGTCCTGGGATTGAGTCCCTCCCAACTCCTCAGGGTCCTGCTCAGCAGGGAGTCTGCTTGTCTCTCTACCCTTCCCCACACTTGTGCACTCTCTCTCTCTCTCTCAAATAAATAAATACATAAATAAATAAAATCTTTTTAAAAAAATAAAAGGACTAAAAGAACGGAATGCATGTATGTAGTAAAGGTAAGCATTATTTTATGAGACTTGTTTTAGTTACATGTACATACACAGTAGTATATGTGGTCTCAATGTAACATTTTTTTAAAAGATTTTTATTTATTTATTTGAGAGAGAGAAGGTGAGAGACAGTACGAGCAGAGGGGGGCAGGTGCACAGAGGGAAAGGAAGAAACACTCTCCCTGCTAAGCGGGGAGCCTGATGTGGACTAAATCCCAGGAATCTGGGATCATGACCTGAGCTGAAGGCAGGCGCTTAATAGACTGAGCCACCCTGGCACCCATAGTATCTGTTTCTTATTGTAGGTTGTAGCAAAAAAATAAATAAATAAAAAATAAATAAAAATGGGAAAGTCACTGCATAAAGAAATCCAGAACTTTAACAACTTTAAAAATGAAAATGGAAGCTCTTAATAGTTTATATCACTTTGCAGTAAGCTACTAGATGAATTGGCTGTATAAATAACGCAACTAAAATTTACATGTTTTGAGACATGGTAAGGAATAAGTATTAAAGCTTTCACTACAATCATAGAGTCAGAGGAAGCAATAATCACCTTACAGGGTATGCTCTTTAGTTATTTTCATATTTCAAATATAATTACACAGATAACACAATGGAGATCCACATGCTGCAAATACTATTTGGCACTTACATCTTTATGTAAAGATGTCACAAGATTTCTAAAACACTGAAGGAAAACTGATTTGTTAAAATGCTATCAGAGAAAAGTGCTGTAGGAGTATATTCTTTATATGAACAATATTTTGACATATCAAGTAAAAGTATAGATGACAGCATAGTATCTATGGTATGATCTCATTTTTGTAAAAACTTGTGTCTGTACCCATGTGTATGTTTCAAATGTTGTCAACTTTGGCACATTTTGGACCAGGTAATTATTTGCTATGCGGGCTGTCCTATACACCATAGAATATTTAACAAAATCCTTGGTCTCTATTCATGAGATGACAGTAGGAGATTCCACCCATGCAACTGTGATAACTAAAAAATGTCTCTAGACATCACCAGATCACCTGGATTGACAACCACTGATATAAATAAAATTGACCAAGGAGTTGTCTTTTCAGCAGATGATTTTTTAGGAAAATTTTCTCTCTTTTGTATTTTCATAATTAAAAAATCCCATAAAACTGTATTTACATTTAAAAAAGTATCAGCTTCACAGCAGTTGTTTCTATAATTTTGATGTTTAATATCCTTTTTTAATAAATATTTTATTCATTTATTCATGAGAAACAGAGAAGCAGAGACACAGGCAGGAGAAGCAGATTCCCTGCGGAGAGCCCAATGTGGGATTTGATCCCAGGACCCCAGGATCATGACCTGAGTTAAAGGCAGATAGATGCTCAACCATTGAGCCGCCCAGGTGTCCCCATGATTGAGATTCTTAACGAGAAAAATGTTCCCAGAAAATTGAAGAGTCTCAAGTATATAATCACAGGAGCCAAGAGAGTATGATTTTTTTCATTCATTCAAAAATATCTATTTATTAACATTTATGTGTAAGTTTATATATGATAGAGTCTTTAGAAATACAGTACATGCTATTTGCTCTGTGTCTAACAGAAAATTGGAGTGAGGGGAAAAATAGATACACTAAATATATTTCGTAATGGAATAATTTCCAAAATAAATCAGATTGCCTGGCATTCAAAACCTCCTCAAGTTGATAAACCTTCTCATGAACTACCTTCTAAAATGTTTAGAAGAAATTGTCCTAGGAGCTCTCATTTAAAGGTGCAAATATGCGTACAAAGGTGCTCTCTGCGACATTGCTTGACTAGTGACAAAATTAAAACAATCTGAATGTCACTAAAAATATATTACCGCACATCCATACTTTGGAAATTTTTTGGTAGATACTAAAGGAACAAGGTAAAAGTATATATATATAACATGAAAAATGTTCAGTATATACCAGTTAAGAACAAAAGCATATTGCAGAGAAATATGCATACCATAGTCCTACTACAAGAAATGTTACAGAGAGGTAGTATGCAAAATATACACTCTATATGCTTATAAAAGTTCTAGACATATATGTAACCAATTGTTAACACTGCTCATATCTGTAGCTTGAGATAAGGGAGGTGGGATGGAAGGAAACTGCACTTTTATGTTTACATATTTGCATTGCCTTAGTCTTTTATAACACATTTTCTTTAAAAAAGCATTTTTCAAGTTGCTTAATGTCTATCCTCCACATTTTCTTTTTCTTAAGTCCTGGTAAAATAGTTCCATAACGGCTGGGCATTTTCGCAATTGACCTCTTAGTCAATAAGGGTGTGTCTCCCAGCCTGGCCTTCTACTTCTGTAGGAGGGGGGGTGTGAAGGTGCCTCCTTGGTCCCCATTGGTCTTTAGGAAGGGTGAGCCATATTGCTATCATGTTCGCTTATTTACAGATATTTAACTATGTAAACATTGAAGATTGTGGATATTTAAAGTGTGGGCATACAACCAGATGACGACTGAGTAATGTTAGAGCCACCCTTGGCAGCAGATTATAGCACTTACTGCATTGTTATTGTGTGTGTGTGTGTGTGAGAGAGAGAGAGAGAGAGATGCGGGGTGTGTGTGTGTGTGTGTATGTGTGTGTGTGTATAATGCCTTGTTTTTGCTACTTTATGTGTTAAACCCTTTATAGACAAGGGCTGTCTTAATCTGTCTGGGCTTTTATAACAGAATACCATGGAGTAGCAGGGTAACTTGTAAACAATAGAAACGTATTTCTCATGGGTGAGGTTATAAAAGGGGAGGGCAGGTTTAAAAAGGGGTGGAGTAAAAAAAAAAAGATTATTTCTCACAGTTCTGGAGGCTGGAAGTCTGAGGTCAGGATGCCAGCTCGGTCAGATCTGGTGAGAGCCCCCTTCCGGGTCACAGACATCTCATTGTGTCCTCACATAGTGGGAGGGGCCAGGGACCTCTGGACCCTCTTTTGTAAGGCACTAATCCCATTCATGAGAGCTCCACATTTGTGATTTAAACTGTTCCCCAAGTCCACACCTCCTAAAACCATCATCTTTGCAGGTTGGGATGTTAGGATTTCAACATAGGAATTTCTGGGTGACACAAACATCCAAACATATTAGGAGCCATATCTTATATTTTCAGTTCTCTCTCTCCAACTAGCAGGCCTCATTATTAGTAGACTTGATCATCATATTGGTTAAAACATCAGAAGCAGGTAACAGAGCATGAAACAAAATATTTCTGGTCTAACCACTCCTTTGTTAATATAATACTAGATCTGATGAACAGAATTCAGGGAACACCTGAGGTGTTTGGGTTCCTCCCCTCCTGCTGGAATGATTCAAAGCTGTGTGTGGGAACGGATTATTCTGTTAGGATTATGTCATCTGAACCTCCCTGTGAATACCAGGCCTGGCCTGCCTTCTGCTCTCTCAATAGTCCATTGAATTCCACAAAAATGCCATTGCATGAGTGGGGGCCTAAGCCATATTGCTAGCCATTAGGGGAACTGTTGGACTATTTATCAAAAGGATCTGTTCATTTTCCACTCCTGAACTTAGGAAATGATTACACATACTTCCCAGCCTTCCCTCCATTCTTTGCCCTATATCTTTTTTCCATTAAAAAGCAAAAGTCTACTGATTACTTGATCTAGTTATCCTAAATTAATTTAGATTTCCTGAGTCATGAGATCTTTAGATAATGGGATTTTCAGTGATACTAATAAATACAATTTCAGAAGAGCTATAAGGTTAAAATAATTAAGAGGTGCTTTCACTTGTGCCTAGAAATTTCACTTCTCCCCAGTGACATGTCAGCAGTAGTATATGTGCTGGGGAGAGAAGACTGAGATGTTTGCATGCTATGGTGCCCTTTATTTATTTGTTCACTTTGAATTGTCAGTATAATAAATGAATATATGTCAACCTACACAATATTTCCCAGGGTGCTTTCCTGTACTGCTTATATCCCATTTTTGCTGGGCAAGATTTAGAAAATATTTATTAAGAGGCTGCTATGGCCCAGGCACTTTTCAGAATCTTTTTTCACAAATGCTACATATTTTAAGTTTGATTGGCATTATATATGATTAAGTTCCCATATGGTTGTGCATATTAGTTTCCAGTAATTGGTGAACAGAATGTAAAATTATCTTTTTATATCATGATGATTACACAAAAAGTTTAAGAAAGAAACCCAAATTATAAATTCAGATAACCCAGCTTTTCTTTTTTTTTTGTATATTTTTTATTGGAGTTTGATTTGCCAACATATAAACACCCAGTGCTCATCCCGTCAAGTGCCCCCTCAGTGCCCATCACCCAGTCACCCTATCTCCCCACCCACCTCCCCTTCCACCACCCCTTGTTCGTTTCCCAGAGTAACCCAGCTTTTCAAATATCCTTTCACCTGACCCTAAATAATTTGATTTTAGTAAGCTTCAACTCTTTGATATCCTCTTAACAACTACTTTTAAGTACCATGAATTTATCAGAAAAATCATTAAAGTATATGAAATGTGTGACTCGTAGAAGGCTCTTTAAAAACAGCTTTATTTGGATGTAATTCACATACCATAAAATTTACCCAAGTCCTCACCTCATACCATCATCTTTGCAGGTTCAATTTTAGTTCAACTCTGTATTTTTTAGAATATTCCCAGAGTTAAGCAACCATCACCAACACTCCGAGAAGAAATCCATTCCCATTGGTAGTCCCTCCCAATTCGCCCTTCTCCCTAATCCTTGGCAACAACTAGTCTATTTTCTATTCCCATGGATTTGCTTATTCTGGATATTATATATAAATGGAATTATGCACCACATGTAGCCTTTCCTGTCTGGCTTCTTTCACTTAGAATGTTTTCAAGGTTCACCCAAGTTGTACGATGTATCAGTATATCCTTACTTTTATGAATGAATATTTCATTGTAGATATACCATATTTTATTTATCTATTCATCAGTTGATGGGCACTGGGTCCTTTGCACCTTTTGGATATTGAATAATGCTACCTGCTGAAGCTGATTCACAAGTTTTTGCGTGGACATATGCTTTCATTTCTCTCGGTTATATACCTAGCAGTGGAACTGTTAGATCATGCGGTAATTCTATGTGTAATCTTTTGAGGAACTGTTCTTTTACAGAATGTCTGCATTGTTGTAAGATCCCTTAAGGAATGTATAAAGGTTCTGTTTCCTCTACATTTTCATGAACACTTGTTGTTGTCTGACTTTTTAATTAGAGCCATTCTGGTGGGTGTGAAGTATAACTCACTGTGGGTTTTGATGTGCATTTCTCTAATGCTAGTGACTTGGGATTTTTTTTTCATGTGTTTATTTGCTGTTTGAATATCTTCTTTGGGGAAACATCTATTCAAATTATTTGACTAAAGAATTGAGTTGTCTTTTAATTACTGAATTCTAAGACTTCTTTATACATTCTTTAAATATTTTAAACTCCCTTGTCAGATACATGATTTGTAAATATAGTCTCTCATTCTTCAGTTTCTCTTTTCACTTTCTCTATGGTGTCCTCTGGATCACAAAGTTTTTAGTTTTGAAGTCCAGTTTATTTTTTCTTTTACCATTTGTGCTTTTGGTGTCACATCTAGCAAACCACTGCCTGATTCATAGGCACTGAGATTTCCTAATTTCATCTAAGGATTTGGTAGTTTTAGCTCTTACATTTCATCCATTTTGAATTAAATTTTGTATATGTTGTGAGGGAAGGATCCAGCTTTATTGTTTTTATGCAGATATCCAGTTGTCCCAGCACCATTTGTTGAAAAGATTATTCTTTCTCCCATTAAATTGTCTTGCATCCTGCAAAGTCAATTGACTGTAAACATATGGATTTATTTCCAGACTCCATTCCATTCATCTATATGCCTATCTTTATGCCAGCACCACATGGTCCTGATGTCTGTAGCGTTGTAGTAAGTTTTTTTCTTTTTTAAGATTTCATTTATTTATTTTAGAGAGAGAGAGAGAGAGAGCACACAGGGGGTGGTGAGAGGGAGAGAGGGATTAGAGGGAGAGAGAATCTCATACAGACTCCTCACTGACCATGGAACCTCCTATAGGGATCCATCCCATGACCCTGAGATCATGACCTGAGCTGAAACGAAGAGTCTGATGCTTAACTGGCTGAGCCACCCAGGCACCCTTGGTAGCTTTGTAGTAAATTTTGAAATTTGGAAGCATGAGTCCTCCAACTTTGTTCTTTTTCAAGATTGTGTTTTTTTTTTTTTATCTTAGGTTGATACAGAAATGATTATTTAATGAATGAATAAATGGATTAATGTTTGCATTTTTAAAAGTTTTATCTTGGGGGTAGGGAGGAGGTTAGGAATTTTATTATCTTTAAAGGAATGTAGCTAAGAGATAGTGGTTATTTATATGTACACACCTGCAAAAAAGCATGCCAGGATTGGTCCTATTTTATAAAGCTGCTTTTGGTGACTAGGTTTCTGTTAGCTGGGCTGTGTGGCAAATGTTTCTCAATTTTCTGTAATCGGTACCATGTTGAGAGCATAGCTGGTGCTCAATAAATATTCATTGATTAAATGCCTTGTCCTTTTTGCGTTGTTTTAACTTATTGCTTGTCTTATTCCTACCCTTTGGTTGATAGTTGGTAAAATTTCCTGTTTTTCTAGCCATTCAATGACTGTAATTTTGGTTTAGAATCCTATTTTCCTAAACTTCTGCCAATTTTCTTCCCAGCACCAAAATATGCTAGACAGATGATTTTCCAGGATGGAATCATTAGGAATTCTTCTCAGATGGAGTATTAAGGAACTGGATTTGCTATCCTAATCTCTTTACTATCACTTGCAAGAAGTTGCCTTTTTTTGATTCCCTCGGGCAGGAAACAACTTCCATTTCCAAGTCTGGCAATCATTCCTGCTTTGAGTTTCCTGAAGTATCATTTCCTCTGAGTAGACTTTTCAGATTGAGATATAGAGTGGGCATGGATTCCATAGTGAATATGCAGCCTTGCACAGCCCACCACATCCACCGCCCCCAATCCCACAAGATAAAACAGAAATAAAAAAAGAGCCTTCATTTATTTAAAACTTTGTATTTTGATATGTTTGTTTACATCCATCTGTTCCTAATTTGGTACATTTTCCCTGTGTTTACCCTAACCTGTTAAAATACATCTTGCTTTAGGATTCCTATTGAAGTTTCCTTATCTCCCTCCAGGCTCGTTATGCTACTCTGCTAGGCACATAATGGGTACTTAATAAATATTATTTGAGATTTATTTATTTGTCTTGCCATCTGTTTCAGACCACTAGCTACTCAAAGGCTCAAGGTAGAGCTCAGTGTGAAGTGTTTAAGACACAGAGCAATAGATCCCTGCAAAAGCAGCGATGAAATCTAAGTAATCTCCCTTTTCTAGGTAGCCATGGGGGCAACCAGCTTCCAATAGGGTAGTTACCATTAGTTTTTATTTCCTCCGGAGTTGATTTACAGAACAGGTTGGAACGACCTCAGCAAAAGCCTGAATGCTGGGATCCTCCCGCCAGTCACCTACGCCTGACCCCTGCAGAGGAAAATTCAAAGCCCTGGCGAGCGTCAGGAGACCGGGATCCCAATTCCGGGGGGGGAAAACCTTGGGAACTCATTCTCCGTTAATTACTTCATTCTGTAAATATTAGCTCTAGCTCTATAGCCAGGTACAGTGCTAGGGGAGGTCACCACGACAGCCAACAGGACCAAGTATTTTCATTCAAGGAATTTACACTTCAAAGGAAGGTTTGGGTGGGGAGTGGGTGGAAGCAGTGCACCGCAGTCCACAGCTATTTCCCCATTTCCTTTTTTTTTTTTTTTTAAGATTTCACTTATTTATTTATTCATGAGAGACACAGACAGAGAAGCAGAGACATAGGCAGAGGGAGAAGTCCCTGATGGGGGGGGGGGGGGCTTGATCCCAGGGCCCCTGGGATCACGACCTGAGTCCAACGCAGATGCTCAGTCACTGACCCACCCAGGCGTCCCTATTTCCCCATTTCTTAAAAAAGGTGAGAGAGCTTCCACGTTCAGTTTGAACGCTTAGGGCCTGTTACTTGCAGGTGATCGGAGCTCAGAACACAGCACATCTGCCCGCTACTATCACCAACACTCGGCTGACCACACCGAACACTTTGGCTTTCCTCTACAGAGAGGATACGACTGGCGCCGGGGAGCACCGCTCTTTTCAATATTCTGCTCGGCCTCGGCAGGCATCACGACTGACCTACGGTTGGCGGCTGCACCGGATCGTCCAAAGGCTGTTGGAAGCGCTTCCCATCGCCCAAGTCGTGTGTTTGCCCGTTGACAGGGGCGAGGGGTGCAGAAAAGTTGCTTTCGGTTGGGCAAGGCAGCAATCGCGGGGTGGACGCGGGGCGTCACGCGGTTTTAACACTGTGACCCGAAGAACCGAAATCAAAAGGGGCAGCGGCGCCCTGGCCCTGCAGGGGGTTACAAGGCTACGCTCCGTCCTCCACACCAAGCCCGGAAGCTGCCTTCCAACCGCACGCTGTCTAAGCGGCGCCGCTTCCCCACGCAGCGCCCACCCCGCCACGATCCGCAGCGGCAGCCGCCGCAGGAGCAGGAGCGCGGCGCGGCGCCAGGACCCGCCGCGGAGGAGCAGGGAGCGTCCCGCGGCCCCGCCCCCTCGCCCGCGCAGGCCTCCGCGCCGCGGCCCCTCCCGCCCCGCCCCCCTGCGCCGCGGGCCCCGCCCCCTGCGCCGCGGGCCACGCCCCTGCGCCGCGGGCCACGCCCGTGACGTCCGCCGAACGGGCCGGGGGGCGGGGGGCGGGGCGCGGGCCGGGGGGCGGGGCGAGCCCGCGCTGCTGAATGGGGCGCCGCAACGAGCCGCACATTCCAACGGGCCCACGTGACGCGGCCGCGCGGCCTGAGGTAAACAACCGCGGCCCCGCCTCCCGGCCCCTCCGCGCGCCCTGCACTGCTCCTCGCCGGCGGGACGCGCTCCAGCGGGGCGGGCGGCTTTCCCCGAAAGTCCCCAGCGGCCGCCGCGGCCAGAGCAGCGGCAGCGGGCGCGGCGCCCCGGGTGTGCGGGCCGAGCGCGCCGGCCGGGGTCGAGCGCGCGTCCCCTCCCCGCCCCCACCGCGCGCTGTGGCGCAGCAGGAATTTGGCGGGGACCCGGGCGCTATTTGCGGCTCCTGACGCGCCGGCGGCCGGCGGCCCTTGGGTCATTTCTATTCTAGGGGCGCCGGGTCAGCGCGCCCGGCCGGCCCCCTCCGCCGGGCCCGGAGGGTGTGTCCCCCCAGCCCGGCTCGCCGCGCCTATAAGGGGCCCGAGCGGCGGGCAGGGACATGCAGCTCTACAGCAGCGTCTGCACCCACTACCCAGCCGGGGCACCGGGTCCCACGGCCGCAGCCTCCGCTGCCCCCGCCGCCGCCGCCGCCGCCGCCGCCGCCCCCCCCTTCAAGGTCTCCCTTCAGCCTCCCGGAGCCGCCAGCGGCGAGCCGGAGCCCGAGACCGGTGAGTGCCAGCCTGCCGCGGCCGCCGAGCCCCGAGAAGCCGCCGCCGCCGCCGCCGCCCCCGCCGCCAAGATGCCCGCCTTCTCCTCCTGCTTCGAGGTGGTGCCCGGGGCCGCCGCCCCCGCCTCGGCCGCCGCCGGCCCGCCCGCCGGGTCGTGCAAGCCGCCGCTGCCGCCGCACTACACGTCCACGGCGCAGATCACCGTGCGGGCCCTGGGCGCCGACCGGCTCCTGCTGCACGGGCCCGAGCCCGGCGCCCCGGCGCCCGCCGCCCCGCGCGGCCGCTGCCTCCTGCTGGCCCCGGCGCCCGGCGCCCCGCTCCCGCCGCGCCGCGGCTCCTCGGCCTGGCTGCTGGAGGAGCTGCTGAGGCCCGACTGCCCCGAGCCCGCGGGCCTCGACGCGGCCCGGGAGGGTCCCGACAGAAACTTCCGACTGAGCGAGCACCGCCAGGCCCTGGCCGCCGCCAAGCACCGAGGCCCCGCGCCGCCCCCGGGGAGCCCGGAGCCCGGCCCCGGCCCGTGGGGCGACGAGCACCCGGCGGACAGGAGCCTCCGGGGCTGGGAGAGGGCGGGCGAGCGCAGCGACCCTGCCGGCGCGGACGAGGCGCGGCGGCCCGACGCGGAGGCCGAGGCGGCCCCGGCGCGGAGCTGCGAGGCGGCCCCGGGCGGCGCGGCGGAGGCGGTGGTGGTCTCCAGGTCGGATCCCAGGGACGAGAAGCTGGCCCTGTACCTGGCGGAGGTGGAGAGGCAGGACAAGTACCTGCGGCAGAGGAGTAAGTTCCGGTTCCACATCATTCCCGACGGCAACTGCCTCTACCGAGCGGTCAGCAAGACGGTGTACGGAGACCAGAGCCTGCACCGGGAGCTGAGGGAGCAGACGGTGCATTACATCGCCGACCATCTCGACCACTTTAGCCCCCTGATTGAGGGCGACGTGGGGGAGTTCATCATCGCTGCTGCTCAGGACGGGGCGTGGGCCGGGTACCCGGAACTGCTGGCCATGGGGCAGATGCTGAATGTGAACATACATCTAACGACTGGAGGGAGGTTGGAGAGCCCCACGGTGTCCACCATGATTCACTACTTGGGCCCAGAGGACTCCCTACGGCCTAGCATTTGGCTCAGTTGGCTCAGTAATGGACATTATGATGCCGTGTTTGATCACTCCTATCCTAACCCCGAGTATGACAATTGGTGCAGACAGACTCAAGTGCAGCGGAAACGCGATGAAGAACTTGCCAAGTCCATGGCCATATCCCTATCCAAAATGTATATCGAACAAAATGCATGCTCTTGAAGTGTCTGAAAACCTACACCCTGGGAGAATTGCATACATAGTTTGTGTTGGGAGAATTACGAACTCTAATCAGGGTAATAGCACTTTTAAACTTCCTAGTAGATTTACTGTAGGTGTAATGCCTTAATCATTTTTTTGAATGTTTTTCTCCTCAGAGCTGAAGGTTGCTGGGCACCTAAATAATGTTTCATGATGGCTTGGGGTGATCCTACTGCTTATTTATAATTTGCTGTATAAAGTTGGCGCTACTTATAATTTGCAAGCTAGTTTCTCACGGTGTAAATTTGTTCATTCCTGGTAATCTGTTTTCTATAAAAATGTATTTTTGCACAACATTTTTAAGAATGGGTGTACCTTCATCTATGACGTGTTCCGTTTTGACAAACAGCTTTCCGGCATCAATCCAGAGAAAGTGCTTTATATGAAGTTTATTACTTTGAACAAGAGTTTGTGATTCAGTAGTTACTTTATGTTGTTCGATTTGAATTTTATGATTCTTCGATCATTACTTCAAGTGGATATTAATGCATTTGTGTTACCAGATGATTGGCCCATTCCATTTTAATGAAAAACAGATTGGTTGTTTTGGAAATCATTATTTTTCTAGAAATGGTCAGCCTTTTAAAGAGAAATATTTAAGGGAGGGTTGTGGGAAGAGTTTTCTGTAAGGGAGAATAGTACCAGGTCTTCTTACTTGAATGGAAGCCTGATATTTGCAGATGGCAGAGTGATGACTATTCTGTACTTTGGTTGGTGTTTAGAGTAGATTGGTGCTCTGAATTGTTCTTATTTATATTTGTCATTTTGTTATAAAAGCATTTTAACTTTGTGACAAGAGAAGCCTCCTGCTTTATATAGCTTCTTGGATTCAACTAAGAGATTTTAAAAAAACTACTAGCATTAAATGCCTTGAATCAACTTTGGCAGTTGTTTTATAGCAGGAGAATAGTGTCTTAATATTTTATTCCTTTTCTCTCAAAAGGCAAAATAGGATTGCCCTGTATTATGTACAAATAAAAATGTCTGTAAACAGATCTTGTATGGTTTGCTGGGTCAAACAATGTTCTCAACCTAAAATCTATCTCATTTCCACTTTAACTACTTCTAGTCATATTTATTAAGTGCTGCAGTTTGTACTTTTTTATTTTGTAACATTTTGTGATTTTTTTGTACAATACCGTATTTGTACAATAGAGCGATTCTCAGCCAATGGAATGAATGAATAAAATGCGTAATTTTACTTTTACAGTGTCTTTTTGGCTAAGATGCTTTGTCAATTAAAAAGTGACTCTTGTAGGAGCCTCTCTTACATACACACTCTTTTATTTTTTCATGTGTAAAGATGTCCCAGAATTATGAGGGAGATTTCTTAAGTTCTCACATGAACAAGGTAGGGTAATCATTATAATTTCAAAGGATAAGTCTTAATGAAATATAATTTACAGATGGAGTAACTCAGGACATTGCTTTTACCATATCTAATTATAATTCCTGTTTAAAACTATAGAGGTACCTGTTGGCTAATAAACAGGGAAGTACAAGAATTGTGTTAACCAGCACAGTGTCTAAGTATCATAGTTTTGTGTTTCACTTAACTCTCAGCACAGATTTAAATGTTTCAGAGAGTAATCAAAACAGTGTCCTAATTCTTGTCCAGTCTGGGCATCTTGAGACCATGGGAATCTATTAATTTTAAGATGTGTTACTGTATTTAGTAGACAGGTACACCTGTATGCATATCTGGGTATGTTGTTTATTACAGAACAAAAACAGCTAGTTTGGATATTTTACTTTACAGCTGATAAGTCATATGTTTATATTTCATGGTTAAAGACGCATTGGAGCTTGAGCTCATTGCTTAACCACATTTTTGGAAGAATGCCATTGGTTATCAGGACAACTTCCTTTAAATGCTAACTAATGAATTTCTTTTCAATGTTAACTAATCATGCATCTCTGGTTTTTTGGGTAAGAAGACATTTGCTTCACTGATTAAGTTGGGAAAGAAGTTACTTTTTTTTAATTACCTGTCTAAACATACTTCTTTCCCATTTCTCCCCTTAATTTAGACATGTAAAAATTTGGGCATACTTAAAACTTACACAAATGAGTAGACTAATTAGATATGATATCCTAAAAAGCCATCTGTAAGCGCATTACTGTTTTAAAGAAACAAATTTTTCTGGGTTCTGTTTCATTTTCGAATTAGAATCCCAAGTCCTTGATTTACATCCTCAAGGGTGATGTGTTTAAAAGAATTGAATGGATCCTCAGGTCCTGTTGCATTGGCAGCATGTTTTCTTAGTTGTCTTGCCTGAAATGTTTATGCCTTTCACATTCTCTTTCTATGGCTTGGTTTTCTGAAGAAGTGTAGTGTTGGTCACTCCCTCAGGCTCAGTATTTATTCTCTACTGCCGTACCAGTTTTATGTATTAGCAGTAGCAGACCTGGATCACTGAAAACGCGTAGTCGAAGAGGTGGAAATGTGGTTGACTCAAATAGATTTTATTAAAATCTATTCCTTCAGAAACTCTTTATAGCAGCTAAGAGGCTCCAGACTATGAAGGAAACACTTGGTGGCTTTGAGCTAAAGTTTCTTTAGAGTTTACCCCCTTCTCCATAAAATACGATGGAGGTGGATAAAGCCCCTAGGTCAATCCAACTATGGTTTCTGGTAAATTAGTGTGAAAATCATACTACCAACTTGAAAATTTTACTAAAGTGGTATATGAATAAAAACCGATAACAATTCACTATTAGTGTGATTTTTAAAATTACTGTTTCATTTTTAAAAAATTAAATGGCATAGTACTTCAACATTTTGGCAAAAGCCTAATTCCCTGAACGTTTTGTTCATTTTTCCACTTGTATTTCTGTAAGATAAGAAAATGTACTCATTTTCATTTATTTAATTGGACTAAGCAGTAAACCTGTTGATAAGTGCCACAAGGACATGTACATGTGATTCTTTAATTACGTTTTCCTAAACTTGTAGTCCATATGCTTTATATGCTAAAATTCTCATAGGCACAAAGCCTTTCTTCAGATACCGCATTCTATAGAGAGGAGGTATCTGCCTTAGGATTTCTTTAACATCAGAATTGGTTAGTCTCAGCTTGGGTAAATAATCATTATGCTGCAGTGTTTTCTTGATAACTTTTGTATTAAAAAAAAAAAGATCTTGAGCTAATTCTCACTACTTTATTAAAATTTATTTTATGTATTTTCCCTCTTTCCCTAAAAGGTGAGAAAGTTGAACTCTAAAATTTTACCGTGGTATTCAGTGTGCTCATATGGAGGAAAAGCGTTACTGATTAAAAATAGGTTTTAAACCTTTGGACATCTGATAATTTAATATGCAGGTAAACATACTGGATCAGTTTTAAGTATGTATTTCAAATGTGTTACATGTTCACACTTAGCAGTTATTTGTCACACGAAATCTTAAGTCCAGACCTTATTACTATTTCTGACATTCCTGGAGTGTCTATAACCATCTCAAAGAGGCATCGAGAAACTAGATGACATTTAATTCAGTTTTATTCCCTAAATGTACTAAATGGAATAGACATGGACTATATACTATGTTCTCTGTGGAGTCCCTTGGTTCCAACCTAGTAACTAGCAGAGTAAACGCTCAGTAAACATTTGTTGAGTGAAAGAATTAATTGAAGGAAACTATGAGCTTTGGGAAATATTTATTTGGTAGATGTGAAATTAAATAAAAATGGAGTCTACAGTAACTGAGAATTACCACTAACAAAGTGATTCTGAGCATTTTAAAGAGAGGTCGTGTCATAAAAAGACAGTGAAGTACTGAAGTCCGTAAGTGGAAAAAATAGATTGTGAAACCCAAAAAGTAGAATTTGATGCTATCTTTGTGTCATCTTCCAAACATCTTGAGCGCTAAATTAAGAAAAATTATTTAAAAACAGAACTTCCATCAACCTGAAATGATTGTGAAAGTGTTCTCTTATCTGAGAGGGACTTGCTCTGACTTGCTTTAGGGGTTACACCTATCCCAAGTCCAGTCTACAGCAATTCCTAGTTCTGCTGTGTTTTCTTTCTATAGCCTGGTCGGGAAGGAAATGCTGGACAGATTTCAAGCATGCTTTAGGATTGTTGTGTTCAGCAGCACGGGCTGCAGGCTAATGCCATTGGTCAATGCGGCCTGGACAAGTAGCACACATCAGATCAAAACAGATCTATGTGGGGTGGGGGTGGGGGGAGAAGCAGTGTATTTCCTCCTACTGTAAATTAGGTCAGTGACAATTATTCTATGGGTAGAGGTCAAAGAGAGAGAGAGAGAGAGAGAGAGAGAGAGTTCACTGTCATCAGATAAAATCCTATCTAGCCTGGTTTTCACAAGCGAATTTTCTAATGGAACGGTCTATTTATGTGTAAAATTTAAAACAAAACTGCTTTTGATAAAATTCTTTAAGAAGCAATCGGTGGTGCACTTATTTGCCTTTGGTAAAATAACTGGATAGAGTTTAATCTTCCCTTAATGACTGAGGGCTTTCATGATGGCATGAGTATATGGCCCCGAAGCCTTGGCAGATTGCTGAGGTGTGACAGTCCCTTTGTACTTTAAAGGACCTCAGGGTGCTAGGACTTTTATCTTTGTGTTGAATATTTTCCTATCCCCTCCCTCCAGCTCATCATTATTTTCTACGTTGAATTAAAGGACACCAACAAGCATGCTTGTCAAAATGGACTCCAAGATCATAGGAAATGGGTTTCTAATTTGAGAATAGGATGCTCTGCTATGGGTAATGTACTTACACTTTAGTTTTTGGTCAACCAGAGAGCATTTTTTTTTGCTTTCATCTCTGTCTTCTTTTTTGCATTCTGTGGTGGTAGCCTGGAAATGCCGAATTTGTCTGATTAAGGGACCTCTGCACATATGCAGTGCCATATGAAAACAAAAGACCCCTGGGGGTTAACCTTCCCAGTCCTCAAAATTGCAGTTGATTTGTCATTGCCTGGTTAATACTTTGCCTCCTCTCTGCCATATGTAATACTTTTTAGTGGGTACCTGCCGGTTGTCTCTCTTTGATTTTCGTGTTTAGTTCTCTGGTTCACTAAAGATGTGCTAATTATGAAGTAATTCAAATATCAGTTCTTCACTGAAGACTCCGAGTTACAGTACGCAGAGATAGGTCTAGTACAAATACGACTACTGTCTTTTGAACTCCTTTAATGAATGTATATTATGTCTACACTGGGCAAATGTAGACTACGCGGTTGTATTCCGTAGCTTATCAAGGTACAAAAGAGTGGTGTGCAAAGTAGGTGATTGTGAAGGAAATTTATCCCAATGGGTCGCATAACACCTGTGCAGCCAATTCGTAAAATAAACTCAAATAAAGCTTTCAGTTCTAATGACAAACAGGAGACATTCACACCTTTTGTTTCTTACAGTGAAATTTGACCTGTACGGTGATGTAATAGGAATGAAGAAGTAGAAGAACACCACGAGGAAATCCTTAGCTGTCACTCCACTGTCCTTGTCATCTTGCTGAAAATTGCCAGGCCTAGGGGGAGTTCACAGATTTTTACTTAAAATCTGAACAGCGCTCCTATCTCAATAAACAGTAGATGCCTGAAACGGAAACCTCAGTGGCTGCTTATTCTACAGAATTCTAGGGCGGAATTAGAAGGGAGATTTAAGATGGATGTTAAACTTTTCAATATACAGTCGTTTTCTCTGACAGATTTTCCATTACCTTCCCACATTATTGATAGCGGCTGCTGGCAGCAGGCAGTACTGCTCAGAATGGTGGCAATTTGCAGAGATGGCCAGACTGGTGTAGAATGCACCAGAAATCTCCAGGAATAGACGGTGTGATTTTAATAGTTAAGCTAAGCTTGTAACAGAAGTTTTTCTCTCTTTCACTTAACTGTTCCAAAGGGAGCAGTCCAGGCTGGCAGGGCAGCCACGCTCTGTAGAAGACACATGTCCTGGGACACTGCCCCTGTGCGAGGTGTAAGCTGGGCCACCACCAGGTCTGCGTCGTCACTCGCAGAGCACGCAGCCGGAGGGGGCACACTTCGCCTCTGCTCTCGTCTGTTGGCCCGAATTCTGTCAGATGGCCTTATCTAACTGGGGAATATCAACCAGACTGTTCCCAAGAAAAGGGTAAATGGATCTTGGCAGGAAAATAGCAATCTTTTCCAAATCTTTATTTGTCAGGAAATGGTTTAGGGTGAAAATATCTCTGAGAGGAAAATGATAATATGGAAGTATCTGGGCATCAAGGGAATAAAATATGCCTGCGCCTGTTTTACATTACGAAGATACAACAGTGGGATTCACAGTGGCCACAATTTAGCGTTTCTTATCAGCTCCTCAAAAAAGTGTTTGCCACAGGTTACACGCATACATGCACAAAGCCTTCCAGGTTTTGAGAAGGCTGCTTTTCTTCTATTTCCTTTCCATTCTTAATTGTTTCTTAGTATACAGAAATATCTCGAAAATCTGGCCTTCAACACAAGCACTGTTTTTCTTCAGAAAGGACAATATAAAACTTCTTCCTCTTATGTTTTTATAGATCTTGCTTCTTTCAGATATTCCTGGTTTTACTTCTCTCCCTTTCTCTGTGTTCCAATTTTTTTTATTTACATTGTCCTGCTTGGTTTTCTTTTAGAAGAGCTGTATGTACTTAAAATAAGGTGGTCTTTTTTTTTTTTTATGATAGACATAGAGAGAGAGAGAGAGAGGCAGAGACACAGGAGGAGGGAGAAGCAGGCTCCATGCCAGGAGCCTGACGTGGGACTTGATCCTGGGACTCCAGGATCACGCCCTGGGCCAAAGGCAGGTGCTAAACCGCTGAGCCACCCAGGGATCCCAAAATAAGGTGGTCTTTAGTAAGTTTTACTAATATACTGATTTTGCTAATTTGCTCAGTTTTTAAAAGAAGATGTCTACACCTCACCTAATCCCATAAAAAAGGGGGAAAACCCCATACCACTAGCAGGTACTTGGTGGTCTAGAGACTTCATATAAGAGTATTTAAAGATGAGCCTTACCAGGGGTGCCTGGGTGGCTCGCTGTTAAGTGTCTGACTTTCGCTCAGGTAGTGACCTCGGGGTCCTGGGATGGACCCCATGTCGGGCTCCCTGCTCAGCAGGGAGTCTGCTGCTGCTTCTGCCCCTTCCCCTGCTCATGTTTATTCTTTCTCTCTCCCTCTCTCAAATGAATAAAATCTTTTTTTAAAAAATATGAGACTTGCCTTCTGTATAACTCTTATAACTCTTATTCACCTTCTTAAGATTAATAAGAACCCTCAAAAATGGGTCAGAGCAGCCAACTGTAAGCAAAACCCACTCGGAGAGATGGTCACTAAAACTCTTGTTGAGAAGGGGACCCTCCCAGTTGAGTCTAGGCAGCTGCATAACAAGCAGAGCCTTGGTGGGGGTTACTAAAAAGTAATCGATGTAGGGGCACCTGGGTAGCTCACTCAGGTAAGTGTGCAGCTCTTGATTTCAGCTCAGGTCATGATCTCAGGGTTGTGAGATCCAGCCCTGCATGGGGCTCCATGCTGGGTGTGGAGTCTGCTTAAGATTCTCTCTCTCGCTCTGCCCCTCCTCCCTCTCTAAAAAAAAAATTGATGTAAAGAAAGCCATAACTGACACAAATATCCATAGCCAAATTATTTATCCTGCTGCAGAAATATATTATCACAAGAGAAGGGTAGTGGTCTGTATGATGCCTAAGGAAAAGAGAGCCCAGGAACAAAACATTAGTCAATATGCCTGTATTTATCTAGTTAAGAAGGTGTTCTGGGCAAGCCTCGCTAATATGCTGAATAGATAAGAAAAATAAAGGAAAATGTTTCCTGGAAATATGAGGTAAATATTCACTCAACAAATATTGACTGCCTCGAGAGTACGTAGTGTGGTAAGTAGTAGGTAAACTCACGGGCTGTGTGTAATAGATCTTTAAAAACTGGAGGCTATCATAATCGTATCTTGCATGAATTATTTTGCTCATGGGAGGTCTTTGGAGTCAAGCTAGCTAGGGTTCAATTTGAAGGTGAACCACTTTACTGTAAGCATGACTTTGGGTGGGTTAGTTAACCTCTTTAGCTCTGTGTCATTTGTGTAATGGAAACAGTTATATATTTATTTCAGAAGGTTGAGTAAGGATTACATTAGAAATGATGTGTAATGTACATATCTCAAGCAAAGAGCTAGCACTCATTAAATGTTAGCTACTTCTGGAATTATTACCTTTAGAATCACAGGACAGGTTCATTATGTGCATTGAACCTGGCTTACAGCTTTGCTTTCAGTTTTGATCCTGATTTTCTATTTCAGGCTTACTCTGATTGAAATGATTTTTTTAGTATTGATTGCTGACTGGTGATGTGCTTCATTATTATTTATTAACAGGGTTTTGCTTCTTCTTTATTCATGCAAATATGTTCTTTTAATATTTTTGCATTGGCATATTTAGTATCAAAATTCTATTTCAAAACTTGAAAAGTGCTTTTGAAAACAGTGATTATTGTATAGCTCCACATATGTGGCATTTGTATTTTCCATTGGTCAATACTTGTTGATAGCTTCCATTTGCCTAAAAGTATTAAAACTATGTTTGAAATGTATGCATTTTTTTTGGACTAGAGAATATTAAGTGAAATTTTGATCATCTTGGTACATGTGCTTAAGAACTGTGGGATTATTTCCTTTGATACAACATTCTGCTTTTACTTGCCTCATCTTTAGTATAATGTCTCACCTAATAAATCTGATCTTATATTGGGGGGCAAGACTGTGAATTGTTTAGATTTGCAAACCTCATTTCATCCTCACCACCTTTTGTACAGGAGGAAAAAAGAAAATCTTTGTTCTAAAAAAGATGAAATCAAAAGAGAGAAGTTGTTTTTCATAGATAGTGACAATGTTGGGACTAGGACCCAGGGCTCTTTACCTTAAACCAGAAAATTTTAAGTGACAGCATATGTGTTTTCCCCAATGGACTGGTAGTGGCTACCAAGAGCCCTCTTTTGAGAAAAAGCCATGCTCAGGCTTGGTAGCGGAGAGTCCACAGTTCATGAGAGCAGAAGGAAGTGGCAACCCACATGATAGATATTTGCTCTTTGTATGTTAGATCATGTTGTCTACGTGACCTTTTTTGTGGGTACATTGCAGAGTTGAGGACAGCCTCATTTATAATCATTCTCGATGAAAAAGTAGCTGTGTTTAATTTTGTAACTCTCAGAAAAAAGAAATATTCATGCTTCAAATTTCACTATTTAAGCAAACAAATTGTCGGTATTAAGAAAACATAATTTTCAGGACAATGCAAAGCCACATAGATGAGGATCATTAGTTTCACCAGGAGATGGATGTGTCTGTATCTATCTATCTATCATCTATCTATCTATCTATCTATCTATCTATCTATCTATCTATCTTTATTACAATACATATACCTACATATAAAAATACACACATAGAAATATTGTAATAAAGATATATATATGCATATGTATGTGTATATAGATACCTTTATTGTATTTGTGTGTGTGTGTGTGTGTGTGTGCATGCAGAATAGAGCTCAGAGAGATGTAGTAGGGCTGGAGTGGGGCATGGGGATTATAGATTTAGAGATCTTCCAGGTAGGGGGCCTGAGTGGGCCAGTGGTTGAACATCTGCCTTTGGCTCAGTGTGTGATTCCGGGGTCCTGAGATCGAGTCCCACATCGGGACTACAGGAAGCCTGCTTCTCCCTCTGCCTGTGTCTATGCCTCTTCCTCTGTGTCTCTCATGAATAAAAGCGTAAAATCTTAAAAAAAAAAAAAAACTCCCAGGGTGGTTTTGATGCTCAGCTCCCAAGGCTTGGGGACCCTTGAACTACAGGCAGATCTTAGGAGTCTCACTCCATGACTGAGCAAGTGCTCTGTGAAGTTTAGGAAGATGAAGTGAGATGAGAGGAAGAATAAGGAGTGTGATGAAAATTCATAAAATCATGAATGCTATAAACAGGATGAATATGGATGTGCTCACCAAATCTTGAAATACCAAGATGAGGTAAATTGATTCAATTTGATTCTTGCATGTGTAAATATGTCCATATTTGTCCACAATACGTAAGCAGAGGAAACATGAAATTCAGAGTGTTGTAAAACCTGTCGGGGCAAGAGCCCGTTGGCAGGCTCTACTTGCTAGCCTGGCTTTGAGAGCTGCCCTTTGCCACAACTCATGACACTGTAGATGGTCAGGTTCATTCTGGGATGGTCAGGTTTATTCTGCTTCTGCTTCTTCTTCTTTTTTTTTTTTTTTAAGGTTTTATTGATTTATTTATGAGAGACACACAGAGAGCAGCAGAGACAGAGGCAGAGGGAGAAACAGGCTCCCTGCGGGGAGTCCGATGCAGGACTCAAGCCCAGGACCCCGGGATCATGCCCTGAGTGGAGGGCAGACCCTCAACCACTGAGCCACCCAGGCTTCCCTCATTCTGCTTCTTAAAAGGAAGGTCTGATATGAGTCCAGATTCTTTGCATTGCAGATGCCAGAAACTTGATTCAAACTGGCTCCAGAAAAACAAACAAAGGGAGAGGGCCCTATTGACCTATGTTGCTGAGCAGGATCCTGGCATAGCTCACAGAGCTGAAGACATGGCTGCAAGACCAGGTCCTTGGGGCGTGGAATGAGGTCTTCCATGTTCATGTTTGTCTCTTCTCTGGCTTT